>NC_085867.1:49568662-49688662 GCF_034702125.1 Engraulis encrasicolus
CACCACCACCACCACCAGTCTGCTGTAGCCACCTCACTAACTTATCTCGCACCCATGTAAACACAGTGGCGGCGGTTGTTTTGTCTAGCACTGTGTCCCTGGGCTGAGCAGCAAGGGCATACGAGTGTGTGTCTGTGGGGATGACAGAGTGGGCTCGGAGAGGATTGGTGAGGGCTGGAGGGGGTTGGAGGGGGGCGATGGAGATATGGTCAAGGTCGCTTCTTGACTTGGAGAGGTTTTTTCGAGAGCAATGCATGTGACTGAGTGACTCACACAGGACAGGGGGCTAAAATGGGTGAGCAGGTTTTCCAAGAAGCACGCTCTGAACAACTTCTACACTTTTATGCTCTCTTGATCTCAATCAGTCTCCCTCTCTCTCACTCTGCGCGTCTCTCCCCCACTATCCGTGTCTCTCGCCCTCTCTCTGTCTCTCTCTCCCTCTCTCTGTCTCTCGCCCTCTCTCTGTCTCTCGCCCTCTCTCTGTCTCTCGCCCTCTCTCTGTCTCTCGCCCTCTCTCTGTCTCTCTCTCCCTCTCTCTGTCTCTCTCCCTCTCTCGGTCTCTCTCCCTCTCTCGGTCTCTCTCCCTCTCTCGGTCTCTCTCCCTCTCTCGGTCTCACTCACTCCATTTTATATTTCTGTAGGCTATATATTAGCAGTTGAGCGTATGTGGTGTATGTGTGTGCATAGTGAGGACAGGTCAACGTGTGATTGATTGTGTATGTGTGTCCCTGTTGCGCATCTCTGACATGCCACTGCACCGCGCCGGTCCAATGGTCAGTGGAGGACAGGAGGCAAAGGCATTCCCCCTGCCCTGTGCCAAATCACCCCACTGGAAACACAATGGGCCGCAGTGAGCCTGTCACACAAACATGCACGCACGCATGCACCCACGCGCGCACAGCCCCCCAGCTTTCTGCCTAAGAGCAGCCTCGTCACGTCACGTGTGCCTCTGCCTCCTGTCTTCTGCTGGCCGCCTGTACAATTTGGCTCCATACAAATTACAGCTTTGCTGCTGCCAAAAGTGTGTCTTTGTGAGTGCATATGTTCGTGTATATATGTGTGTATGTGCATGTGTATGTGTCTGTGTAAACTAGGTCTATATCAGCAGCGTGCAGGTGTGTTCTATATAAATTCTCTGATGAATAGCTTGGGCCCACTGTTTCTTCATCATGCATGCCACATATTGATGTTCTCCTTTTCTCCTCAAGTCCTTCTATTAGGTCGGTAGATTATTACAAAACAACACAGACTCTCTCCCATCTGAATCACTCTCACTTCCACAATCGTGCAGAGTGGATGAAAAGGCAGCATTGTGGCTTGTTCCATGGAGCACTCGACACTGAGGCTGCCCAGCCATCCTCCCCTATTGGGGGATGACATCTGAGGGGCAAGGGAGATGGGTCTGGAGAGGTCATCCCTCATTCCCAAATCAATACATCATAGCCCTTTTATACCCCCTACACTCTGTTTTTCCACTTCCTCTTCCTTCTGCCCACCATCATCATTCGTTCCTTCAGCTCTTCTCATCCAACAATGCATCCTTTTTCCCCTCCTTCAGTCCATAAATTCTCCCAAGCATAGTCTATATTCCCAACAGACAAAATTCTGTCAGCACTTTGAGAATAAAGAATGTGAAATGCAATACAAACATATTGTATCATTATTTTCAGATGATCTCTGGACATTATACATGCTATTGCTACTACGGGCCTGTCGACGGTAGGGCTGTAACGATATTGTATCGAACCGAGAAATCGTGATACACAGAGTCACGATACTGTATCGTGATACAAAGAGGCAGTATCGTGATACGCCGTTTTAACGTTTTGATACCCATCTGGTCAGAAAACAACCACATGATATGAAGTGATAGTGCTTCCAAGCATCATCATTATTATATAGAAACTTAAAAAAATATTTGTAGCCTCTTGTAACCAGTGTTGGGCAAGTTACTTTGAAAAAGTAACTAGTTACTAGTTACTTCTCCAAAAAAGTAACTGAGTTACTTCCTGAGTTACTCCGGTATCAAAGTACCTAGTTACCAGTAAAAGTAACTATTGCGTTACTCGCCCCCCGACCATGTTTCATAAACCACATAGAGAAGGACGGTAGACAGGTAACGTTACAAACAACAATTTATTGCAACATAATAAACCAAAGCCACTGGATGGACAAAATGGCTGACTCTGAAGGACAGTTTTTTATCTCACGAGGAGGATAATGATCGGACGAGCACTCTTTGTTTACCACGGCGATACTTCCGAAGGCAGTGATGCCGACATGTGAAGCAAGGATGTTCTCTAAGCACACACACACATTGAAACTAATTCGGTGACTTTATCCGATCTCAAGTCAGTCGGCGGTAGTGGCGAATGCAGTCGTAGTGTCCATACAGGTAGGCCTATTGGTGGAGGAATTAGGGGTGAGAGAAGTGGTTCTGGTAATGTTAGCTTGCGCTCCCTCCATTCAGCCCCCGGTGATCCGGGTAGCCACCTATCCGGACGCAAACGCAATAATTCTGGGATCAGACAAACACTGCTCACCAAGCAGCACACACACACTCATTCTGTCCCTCTTTCTGACTTCTACTGGGTGGATGGCAGCGGCGAACGTGGCCATATGTCCGTATGGAGAGGTTTTGGTAATAGAACGCATGGTGATGACGCATAGGCTACCCTAAAACAGTAACGTGCAGTAACGGAGTGTATGAAATTGTAACGGCGTTATACTGACAGTAAGAATAATTAGTTAGATTATCCGTTACTGAAAAAAGTAACGGCGTTAGTAACGCCGTTTATTTAAACGCCGTTATTCCCAACACTGCTTGTAACCTATTCTACGTTTGAACTATCATATTTTTTATTCATAAAGATTATAATGTTGGCAAATGTAAAATCGAAGGGTGTATCGAACCGTAGGTCATGAATCGTGATACAAACCGAATCGTGAGTTGAGTGTATCGTTACAGCCCTAGTCGACGGACTACAGAAACGTCCGAACTTGAGAATCTTATCTAAACTAGTAGAAAAGCGCATTACAGAACAGTGGTGTCAAACTTGGTTTGAGCATCCTATCTCAACTTAAGAAAATTGTATTACAGAAGAATCCTAACGACGAAAAATCCTAAATAAGTAAATTGTCCCAACATGGTGCAGTGCATGCAAACTGAGCGGGAGTTGCTGTAAGTGAGCTATGTGTAGAGCAGGGTTTTATGCAACACAGAGGTCTGGAGCAGGTATGGGCTGTGAATGTGCTGGAATGAGGCGTGGGGATGGTTTAGTTTACTGCCCAGCCTGGAATGTTGCGTGTGATCATCTAAGTCCACGAGAGGATCACATCGGACAGTAGCAGCTCCAGACCGTGTGTGTCTGTGTGCGTTCGTGCTCAGACAGTGATGAGAAAAGTATGTGGAAGTATCAAGTGTGTGGCTTGAGGCAGTGCATGAGTGAGACACTGAATGTGAGTGTGTGCGTGTGTATGTGAAGAAGAGACAGAAAGCAAGTGCATGAGTGTGCGAGTGAGAGTTTTGTGTGCGCACTGCGCACGCGTGGGTGTGTGTGCGTAGAGAGGGTCTGAGTAGTAATTACAATCTGTCAATCACGGTGGGCTAGCGGCAGCTGAAGAATCTCACAACAGCTTCAGGAATTCAGTCGGCCGAGGGATCGGAAGCAAGCGCTAGGCTAGCATTGTACCAGACAGCAGACACAGAGCAGGAGAGAACGAGAGCGCGATTGAAAAGAACGGAAAAGGGGAGAGAAGAGATACAGGAGGAGGAGAAAAGTGGACGCAATAGGGCCGCGTTTCCTCATACTTAACCTCCATCATCCTGCTGCCTCCATCCTCCTGCTGCCTCCATCCTCATGTTCCCTCATCCCTCCATCTCCATCTCTCTCAATCTCCAAACATCTCCGTCATCCTCCCTTCTCACCACCCCTCTCTATCCAGCTCTCTCTCCCGTCAATATACACCTCTCCATCCTTCCTTTCCCTCTCGCTGCCCGTCTCTCCTATCCTCTCTCTGGATGCAGACCAACTGAGCTGCTCTTGAATCTGGCAGCCTCCACACACACACACACACACACACGCACACGCACGCACACACACACACACACACACACAGGAATGAAGGGGTGATGTCACCCTCTCTCCTTTTTCCTCCACCCATCTATCCATTCTTCTCTGCTTCCTGCCAAGTGAGGTTTTTTTTTTTTTACAAACAGCAGAGCGGGACTTTAGGACTTTCCCCTCCTAGCCATTCAACTGGTACAGTATACAGAATAATGGAGATTGGGGGAAACGACACATGAAGGCAGAGAGAGAGAGAGAGAGAGAGAGAGAGAGAGAGAGAGAGAGAGAGAGAGAGAGAGAGAGAGAGAGAGAGAGAGAGAGAGAGAGAGAGAGAGAGAGAGAGAGAGAGAGAGAGAGAGAGGGAGAGAGAGAGAGAGAGAGAGAGAAACAAGGAATGAAAGAAATTGAAAATATAGATGTGTAACCTTATGAACGGACACTCCTGCAGTAAGTTGGTCCAACACACTTTTGGACCGACACTCCTACAGTAAGTTGGACCAACTTACTGTAGGAGTGTCCGTTCATAAGGTTACACATTCTCTTAGTGTACCTTGTAGCGTATCTGCTGTGTGGTTGAATGAACTAGTAGATATATGATGAATGGATCAATGAATCACACACAAAAGATCGAAAGACAGAGACATTTGAACAGAGAGAATTAGACATGTAACCTTTTTTAGCCCAAAGTCCTACCGTATGAGCCAGTGCACATTTGTGCATGTAATGTACTGTAAGTGCTAAGATGTGCAATAGGGTCAAAGACGAAACAGGGTTTTCAGGACTCCAAAAAATAAAACTGTTCCCTGACACCGTTCTTCAACTTTTTTGGGTACATTGGAGTGTAGAGTGATTAAGTTTATTATTTTCTGTTCAGAAAATAGTAAGGAACATGCATTTTACCCCATTTTCACCCATAAAATGTCATTCAGTGTAATACGGTGTTAAACAGTTGATAATGCAAAAAACATATAGATGACGTTAAAAAACTGAAATAAGCTACATACCATAGTAAAGGCCTATATTTAAGGTCTTCATCAAACCTAAAATTTCTAGTAAAAGGCATTTGCAAATAGTTTTTGCAGTGTTTGTAGTCTTTCACCGAGTGCATTTCACCCATTTGGCTTTAAGAAGTTTTTCCACTGAAGAGAAAATCAGTTTAAAATGCACAATTATTCATTTGTTGTATGCCCCCGCATTTGTTGTGCTAAACAAATAAGTTTCGTAAGAATTTGACTTTATTTTCACATAAAAATGTGCATTTCACTGAATGACCACAACTATTACACTGAATGATGCCTTGGCAAAAAAGCCTATATAAACAGCTACTTTTCATTGCTATCATATTGTTACCATCATACTACAGTACTCAACACCCTGAATGAGTGACAACAGAAATAGATGTTGTCAAATAATTGCTATTTTACTTAATATTGGGGCATTAAAATGTGTTTTGAAGAACTTCCAAGATCACAGGCTTAGAGGTAGGCTAATACTTAGGCCTAAAACAATAAAAAAGAAAATTTTGTCTGTTAACCTGCATATTTCGGGGATTGTGACTTAGGTTGTTCTGATAATTCATGTACAACTTCCAAAAATCCCAGAATCTACCCAGTAATATGGATGCTACATGGCAATAACAGGGTTATAATGGAAATAACAATAAAAGTCATAATTTCAAGTAGTATCATCATGTTATTGTATCTTAGAGTAATATTGCAACTTATATTGCCGTTTTGATTCTTAATATACAACCATGATCTGATTACACTGAATGAAATGGCCCTTACACTGCATGTCACTGAATGACATCTCTTACACTGAAGGACGACCAAATACTTTTCACCTTATTTTCACCTTTTTACAAGCACACAGTTAGTCACCTACATGAGACAATGACTTTGACCCACAATGTTTACTATGTCTATTTAGAAAATATGCTTGTTTGGATGAATATCTGAATATAAAAGTGTTTTCTTGACATTTCACTGAATGACATCTGTTTTTGTGGACGCTGTTACCACAAGATAAAAATACAGATTTTTTGACTATTGAAGAACAAGATTCTCCCTTTGCATCATCACTTAAGGGGTCCCTAGGGTTCCTTTTGATGATGTCACATATTGTGTGTGACTATCACTTTTTATTATGATTTAAAAGCACCATGTTGATCTTATTACACTGAATGATATCCAAGGAATTGAAAATCCGGACAAAAGTCCCCAGATGATTTGAATATCAAAACAAAATGGTAATGAAACGTGCTTTTGATACAATAACAAGAACACTTCTAGAATTATGCCCAGAGAGTGAAAAAAGAATTTTGTTCGTCATTTTGCATAATTATTCAAGGATGTATTGATGATTTTTAAGTTCGGACCATTACACTGAATGACGTTTTTGCACTTTATGAGATTATTTAACACATACATTAACATTTATTTTTCTTTAAATGTTACTGAAATGAGACACCAGACTATGCTGTTTATCAGCATAACATTCAAAATTCATTAATTTACTTTTTTGATAGTTAAATGAGTGCGGAACAAAAAAAATGCATGTCTCGTCTTTGACCCAATAGGCGGATGCAAGAGTTCAAACTCTAAGCTTACACACAAATTTGGGCTATCTACACACCATCACACCCAGCCCAGCTCAGACACACTTTCTCACACACAGTTGGGGTTCCTGCCAAGAACTTCCCCCACAAATGTAATGTAATGGGGTTTCTAGGCTGGAAGGAGGGAAGGAAAGAAAGAAGTAAGGCAAGGTTTTTCGCATGGCGAGGTTGAGGGAAGTTTCCAGTCTCCCCCTGGCCGGTCTGTCTCACTGAGGTGGAAGTTCAGAGTGGCCTGAGGACAGTAAAATGCAGGAGACGACACGCCGAGGCCATCTTCACTTCACAAGCCCAGAGGGAGCGCACGCTCCGAAGCTGAAAAGTGGAACTACAGCCCTATGGCTCACTAAAAGACAAGAAGAAAAAAACACAACAGTGTGTGTCTGCGCCCCTCACAATCTTTTCTATTGCTCTGATTGTGTACTTTGCATTTTTATTTATTCTAACATGGGAGTGTTTTATTGGACAAACGATACAGTGAGCCAATTTGTTCTGTGTGTGTACGTGTATGCATTTCTATGTGCTCTTTTAGCAACCGTCTCATTTTCAAGTGTACAAAAAGTCTACAAAATTGATGTTTTTCCTCTTGAAAACAAATGTAAATGAAAGAAGATGTGGTAGATCATGTTTCATATTAGTCTTAGATGAGAAGAAACATTTTCAGATTTATGGAAAGGTTTAAATGTCAAATGCCCTGTGGTGTGACTAACATTAATAAAATCTGGAATATATACAGCTATAAAATAAACCAACATTTTGAATCATTTATAAAGCATTTGGCATGATTACATAAATATTAACCTTATATTAAAAAATATGAATGTGAAAAAAAAATCAATACAGTAATATTAACTACAAGTTCAATTTCGTAACACAAATTGCGGCCTGCGGGGTGACATGTAAGTCAGGTTTGTGGACCCGCAGCTGGAAGGCCAACTAAAAGGGTCTTAAAGACAGGCTCCTAACCAGTTATACCTCAGTTATTGGAGAGTGGTGTGGAACTTTAAGGTGACTATTAACCTCTTAATATGTCTCTGCAATGTTTCTGTCACACAATGCTTAGGTTCATTTATGGTGTCCCGTGGTGTGACTGCTCTAATGGAAGGAAAAAAAGGTTTTTATGAGTGAAAACAGATATTAAGGTTAAACACAATATCATTATCTAGTTAGCATGAGCTTAGAGGTCAGTCACGAATGCAAAAGGATTAAAATGGCCACAATGCAGTGAATTTCCTGTGGTGTGACTTCATGTCCTGTGGTGTGACATGCTTAGGCATTGTATTACTCAATTCTTACTTATTTTTCATGCAAGGATATAAGGATACCAGGAGATTTATTTGTCACATTCACACAATTATTACAAGTAATACAGTGAAACCATGCAGTGAAATCACAGTTGTCTGCCTGTACGATGCATAGGCGTGTGTGGGTGTGGGTGGGGGAGGGTAGTAGTGTGTGTGTGTGGGGTGGGGGTTAAAGGAGCAATAGCAGAAAGAGCATTGGGGGTATGTTTGTGCAGAATATTAATCATTTTATTGTATCTTACAGAAATGTCACACCAATGATGTCACACCGCAGGACACATTTTCCCAAAAATGGCAAAAAATAGGCAAAATTCCACAGACCACTGACATTTCCATTTTTTCTAAAGAAAATTCCAATTTTTCCACCCATTTTTTCAGGAATTTGAATATCTTTCCTCCTAAGTGTGTTACGGCCTTAAACGTCAACCACCCACATATGATATGGCCTTTCTTTTTCTATATAACTACTGTGTGTGTGTGTGTGTGTGTGTGTGTGTGTGTGTGTGTGTGTGTGTGTGTGTGTGTGTGTGTGTGTGTGTGTGTGTGTGTGTGTGTGTGTGTGTGTGTGTGTGTGTGTGTGTGTGTGTGTCTGAGAACTGAGGGCCGCTCCCCCAAGGCCCATTGCTCTCCACCACTGAGCAGCTTCTGTTGCTCTGCTACACATCACATCACATCACACACACACAACAAACACATCTAACAGCCAAACACACAGCCAGCTGGAACTCATGGTGGAGAGAGAGAGAGAGAGAGAGAGAGAGAGAGAGAGAGAGAGAGAGAGAGCGACAGAGAGAGAGAGAGCGACAGAGAGAGAGAGAGCGACAGAGAGAGCGAGAGAGAGAGAGAGAGAGAGAGAGAGAGAGAGAGAGAGAGAGAGAGAGAGAGAGAGAGAGAGAGAGAGAGAGAGAGAGAGAGAGAGAGAGAGAGAGAGAGAGAGAGAGAGAGAGCAAGAGAGAGAGAGAAAATGAAGAAGTCTCAAGGAGAGGGAGAGTGAATGAGATGGAGAGATACACTAGGGAGAGGAAGAGAGAGCAGAATGGGAGGATTGTGTGTCGGCAGTATCTCTGAAGCAATAAAAAAGAAGGTCTCCCCACAACGCATTTAATAATGACTCTTCACCAAGAAACATTCAGACATTTCAAACACACAGACCACAAACACTCTGGGGAGTGTCAAGAGTGAGAGAAGAAGATTGTGAGTGTGTGTGTGTGTGTGTGTGTGTGTGTGTGTGTGTGTGTGTGTGTGTGTGTGTGTGTGTGTGTGTGTGTGTGTGTGTGTGTGCAGTGAGGAGGATGGGGATGGCGTAGGAGGCCGTTTAACTTGCTAATGAGAAGGCGAGAGAGAAGCAGCATCACAAGTTTAGCCACACAAATTGCTTTCTCTGCAGCAACTGTCTTCATGTATTATTTCTCGCCCTTGCCATTTTTGACGATGGGGTGCACGGAAATGGGGAGGGAGGGTCAACACAGTGTGGTTGAAGAGTGTAGGTGTGAGCTTGAGGTTTGAGAGAGAGAGAGTTGTGTTGTGTGTGTGTGTGTGTGTGTGTGTGTGTGTGTGTGTGTGTGTGTGTGTGTGTGTGTGTGTGTGTGTGTGTGTGTGTGTGTGAGAAAGAAGCAAATAAGAAAGGCTAGCACAGTGCATCTTGCAATGCTAATTCAACCCCAAGAGAGTAGGAGCAACACTGGGTTGCTGATGTAGTGTTGAATTAGCACTGAAAAATTCACTGAGAGAAAGAGAGAGAGGAGAGAGAAGGAAAGACAGAGGTAGAGGGACAGACAGAGAGAGAGAGAGAGAGAGAGAGAGAGAGAGAGAGAGAGAGAGAGCGAGAGAGAGAGCGAGAGAGAGAGAGAGAGCGCACGCAGGAGAGACATGGACAGAGGAATTTCTTGAAGGCTTGTACATTTCCTATGTATAGTATTTATAGGCCTGTGTGTCTGGATGAGTAAGACTCATGGGGTAGAATGTCTGTTCCCTCCCCATCACTCACACCGATCCACACACAAAGACATGCGTCTATACAGTCTGTCAGCCTGTGTCAAGGTGCAATGTGCAAAGAGATGTGCTTTTGCAGCGGTGCTTTACCAGAACTGTGAAACAGTAACAGTCAGTCACACACGCAAGTCTGTCGCCCCTTCCACCACATGTGACACCATCAGAACGGTGGCAGTAAATTGCCCACAAATAGTCCCCACCTACGGCAGACAGCTTTTATGCTGGCGCGCACGCCCACACACAACACCGTCAAAATGGTGGCAATAAATTGAGCCACCCTACCTATGGCACTCGCACCCATGACTGCGTTTTAGAGCAGAAAAATCCAGCGACAGCAACACAGATATTCTCCTCACTCTCTTACACAACAATCTTCTGTGACGGAAAATGTTCCAAATATAGGCCCCGTCTGTACATTGTTGTCCATTCGTGTATGAAAGCAAACCACCAGACGCACAGACACACCTAAATATAACTTCACCGTCTTCCTGACAGAAGTGAGCAACAGAGACTTTCTTTAACACACACATACCCACAAACACACACACTCACACATATCTGCAGTACACATAAACAATCAAAGGAGAATACTGCATGCATACGGTATTTCACCTTTTTGGGTTTTCTGAGAGCCTGTGCTGCATGTCTTGATAAGCGCTGATGTAAGTGCTTGTCATTTTCGACACTGCTCAGCAGCTTCTGCTGGCCTAAGCATCACAGCACTCAATGTGTGGAGGCAGGGCCGCTGACAGCTTTGGCCGAACCCAGGGACAAAGTCATATGAAAGGGCCCCCGATCCAATTCATACTCTGTAATGAGAACCCCATTCTGGAGCCCCTCTCCACCTGGGCCCGGGACAACAGACCCTTATGTCCCCCCTGTCGACATCGCTGCACAGAGGAGCCCTCTGCTGTGGATCCTCTCTAGCTATTAAGCTGGATTTCTGTCCCCTTGCAGAGACTGGGTTTTAAAAAAAAACAGCACAGGAGATATGACACATAGACACACACAGATGCACAAACGCACACCAGCACACACACACAACTGTACTTCTGCTTAAACAGCTTCTGCTTTCCTGCTTTTAACTTCTTCTACTTCTCCTCCAACCCCCCCACCAGTGCTCAGACAGACACACACGCACACGCGCACACACACACACACACACACACACACACACACACACACACACACACACACACACACACACACGGCAGTTCTCACAGACACACACCAATGATCCGGCCTGCTATACACAAGCCCCCTCCAAAAAGCCCCGAGACGAGCTAGCAACACATACTGTAGCGCTAATGAGCCCTCAACCTCCCTCATTCTCGCTCTATTTCTCACTCGCTGGGATAAGCTATCTGGATAAGAGACACCAAAAATCGCCCTCTGAAATCCTTGGCTTCCTGACAACATTTTTTAGTTTCCAGTTCACAGACATTCGTATCTTGAAGGTATATTTTTCTAAATGGCATGCACACATTCTACTCACTCAGACAGACCAACACACACACACACACACACACACACACACACACACACACACACACACACACACACACACACACACACACACACACACACACACACACACACACACACACACACACACACACACACACACACACACACACACACACACACACACACACACACACACATACACACCAGTGTTCTGCTGACTAAATGTCCTCAGATTCCTCAGGCAACGCTTTGCTCTGGGTCTCTGTCAAACTGCACACGCACACGCACACGCACGCGCACGCACGCACGACTTTCTATCCAGTCTGAATCCTTCGATCACAAACAATTTTAGGACTGTCTGCATTCAATGCTCCAAGTGAGTCTTTCTTCCTCTTTCCTCCAATGACTCATTCAGTCAGTCAGTCAAATCACACACGTACACGCACACACACAAGATTTAGCAGAAGGTGAGTATTTCACATTCATGTCCTGTTGGTGCTTGTCCAAGTGCAGCGAGCTTGACGCCAGTTAAAGACGAGAACACACAGACACACAGACACACACACACACACTTTCTTTAGGGGGAGAATAGCCCAAAACTCTAGTCCTGCTTCGTCCCCAACTGCAGTCTACTACAAGCTGAAACAAACACAGGGCTTTGTATTTCTGCAGTCAGAGTGTGCGTTTAAATACTGTCCAGAGCAGAACTCTATTTGCCACAGTCCCAGCCTGGCTTTATCTGAAAACATTGTTTACCCAAGAAACACCTGCATAGTCGTAAGTGTCACTCACATTCACTGCCTTTCTCTGAAACGGACAGACACAGAGACACACAGTCACGTCTCCACTCTCCAACCCGACTGCAAGTCTGTTCATTAACCAACTATGCAAAAATAACCCTCCAAATTTATGGTGCCACCATTTGTGCTCCCAATAGGTTTCCTTTCATCCCCCAAACTCATTCTAATGAAACTCAACACATCACATATGGATGACTTCTCCGCCTCGCCAACCCCCAATTCAACCCCCTCGGTTCGACCACCAGCTCCCTCCCTCACCCTCACCCCCACCACCGACCCAGAATCCATGTCAGCCAACATCAGTGTTTCCATGCAGTTACATCATCAGACGACTGGGCCTGATGCTGGCGTGCTGTGTGCAGGCGTGGAGAGGGGGATGATAGTTACCCCCTCCGGAGATGAAACACCGCGGGAGGGAAATGGGACAAGACAACACCACCCACCCCAACCCAACCCACACTACCTACTCCCCCCACCAACTGATACATTAGCCAATCAGGGGGGAGTAAGGTGAGGCATTCAGCCAATCGCCAGGGGGCCCAGGTCCCGTTACGCAGTCAATTGATAAAACCCAAGCCAGTTGTGACTGTAAAAAAAAGATCCCGGCTGCCCGACACAGCCAATCAATGAAGAGCTTAAACGTTCACTTCCTGGAGGTGATTGGAAACATCCTCCCTTGCAGCTATAGATTTCAGTGAGAGTTTCACTGCAGCAAGTTTGTGGCTCTATGACACGCAAGCTCAAAACATCAATGGCCACCAGGCATAGAGACAGAAAAAAAAAAGACTGAGGCAGAGAGAGACAACGGGGAGGGAGGGACGGGGAGAGAAAGATAGAGGGAGTGAGAGAAAACAGAAGGGAGGAAGAGAACAGTGGACGAGTGGAAGTCCCCTTTTGATCATGAGCCCAACTCTCTGAGGCGCACAGCTCTCATTATCCTCCTACAACACGCTCTGCTCTGCTCGCTCATATGATTGTGTATGGGGCTTTTCAACGAGCGCACTGCCCTCGCCCAAAACACTTCTCTGTCTCTCTCTTAGTCTTTTCCTCCCTTCAAATTTTTCCTGTCTACCCTTCTTTCTTTTCCTCTCTCTCTGTCCCTCTATCTCTCTTCATCCTCTCTCTCTCTCTCTCTCTCTCCCTCTCTCTTCAAGCAGTCTGAGTCTGGTCTCCAGAAGTCTGACCTTGGGAGAGCAGTGGGTGGGATCCAGGCTGCCCCTTTTTGGTTCTGAGGTGTACCACTGGAATGCTCCGGAAGTTTTGGGCCACTCCATCACAGTGTGTGTATAGATCTGTCCACAAAATGTCTGTCCAATGCATGATCTCTGGAATACACACACATCTGATGTGTGTGTATGTGTATGTGTGTGTGTGTGTGTGTGTGTGTGTGTGTGTGTGTGTGTGTGTGTGTGTGTGTGTGTGTGTGTGTGTGTGTGTGTGTGTGTGTGTGTGTGTGTGTGTGTGTGTGTGTGTGTGTGTGTGTGTGTGTGTGTGTTACAGGAAATTACCAACCATTACACTGTATCACTGAAACATGCCTAAGGATGGAGTGTTGAGCATGCTGCCCTATAGTTGTATTATTGCTCTTCTGTGTGTGGATGGACCAAAGAAAACCTATGCCAGAGCTACAGGGTGGTGGTAGGGGTGTCAATTACCAAAAAATGGCACAGTTCTCCATAATAATAGCTCTGACTGATAGCATTTTGAGAAACCATATCACACCCAGAGAGAGGGGGGTGGGAGTATTGAGGCTCAATTTAAAAAGAGGAGGGCAGTAAACACGTGTCTCTGTGTTGCTGACTTGTCGTTACCACAATAAAAAGGGGGATGTGGTATGGGGGCTGTGTGTGTGGTTTCTCAGGGTTTCCAATTTAGCACACTGTGACGGGCCATCGCACTGCTTGCAAGCTGTCTATGTGCACACACATACGTGCATGCAAGATTGTGTGTACACGCAAGCATACAGACTAAACCAAGAAGCCTGTGTGTAGCCTTAAAAAGGCTCCTATTGTCTCGGAGTGGACCTTCATAGATTTCCACATACAAGTCTCACCCTTGATGCCATGTGGCCATATGTGTGTGTTGCAATGCACCCATAGAGACTCTCTGGGTGTAACCTTGAGGCTGTGGGGAGACTAGAGGCTCTAGTCTAGAGCATGTTGTCATAGCCACTTGTCAATGTGTTTACTGTTACCAGCGGCTCCAGTGGCAACATTCAAACGAGGCAAATCATGCATAAAGTAGTTCCACTCGACACCGCATTTACTGCGAGTGGAGGAAAAGACCCCCACAACAGACTTAAGGGTGAAGTAATTTCGAAGGGAATAAAATGCATTTACAAGCAGGGTGGTGTGTGAATGTACTTTAGTACATGGAAAAATATGAATTAAGGAGTGGGAGGGTGTGTATAGTATAACTATTTACTTCAGTCTGCCCTGAAGAGCATGAAATTACAAGGCCTGGAAGGAAGTGCAAGTGCAACGCCTAGGATGGTGGTGTCGCGATGCAACAAAACAAAACTGAGAAGCATAGCTGTGGGATGAAAGTCGATGTTTGTGTGAACGTTAAGTGGTGTGCCTTTTCGTGGTCAAGAAAACGAGCAGGGTTGAATATTGATTAATTCATTGATAATCATTCCCTGATGGCTGCCCCGTGTGTCTTGTAAACCTCGCTGACATTGTGCGAGTTTCAATGAAGCTTTCCAAAGCAATCATAACATTCACACCCTCCCATTCCAAGGTGGCATGTTGTTCTCTCCCTCGGCTTAATGTGGCGTACGCACTTGACATCTTAGGTGCTGATTACACGTATGCAGATATTAAAATCAGATATTTTGTATCTGTATAAACACAACATGTGGATAAAAATAAAAACACCACTGTGACAGGTGCGTTTTAGCACATTAAATGGGATATTTTTTAAAACCAGAGTTTCGAAATGTGCAATTGTTCACGTGTAAATGAGAGGCCAAAAGCAATGAGTTTTCAAAAATATCCATATACGTGTTTAAACAGCTTCTTAATGCAAACTTCAGGAGGACCAGAGGACATGCTCTGCTCATCAATGTTGCATCTTTTCCAGGACCCAAAAAACCCTAAATCCATCCATCCGTCCAAGCATACAAAACTTCAAGTGTGTGTGTGTGTGTGTGTGTGTGTGTGTGTGTGTGTGTGTGTGTGTGTGTGTGTGTGTGTGTGTGTGTGTGGCCACGGCATAGTGAAGGATGAGCCAGAAATAGGTAAGACTGTGCAGCGGTGCGCATGTCAGAAGCTCTGGGCTACCTGTCGGCTGCAGTCTCAGCACTTCAGGCAGGGCCAGGACACCCCCTGCTAAAAATAAAGGAGGGAGGGAGGGAGGATGGGAGAGAGAGAGAGAGATAGATAGACGGCGGCAAGAAAAGATTTCCTGAGCCCCACTTGCTCCATCTACCATGCTGACATTGTCACTTTGTCACACTTTGCTTATATCTCCAAGATCACAGCTGGTACCCTGCAAGCCTGCACGCACACGCGCAGACACATCTTTACATCTGTTAGAACAAAGCTCAATCAAGACCAAAATCACATACACGTGAAACATTTTCCACTACTAGAGAGATATGTCCATTGAGAAATTAAGCAACCAGGAGTTTTCAACTCATCATAATGGCTCACCCACACAGTCATAAACATAGTGTCACACACAGGCTTGTTGACATGCCGTGACGTTTCTAAATCATTGCCTGGTGGTGGTATGAGAAGGCTGTGTGTCAAATTGAAAATCTGGAGACAGGAAAACAAATCTCTCTCGCTTGTTCTCTTAATCTTTGACTCCCCATCAGTCAATCCATCCAACCCTGACTGATGACACCCGACGGTGAAGCTTCCTTGAGTCCTTCTTGTCGACCAGACAGACAACTCTTCACAGACTTCCCTTCTCGGGGCAAAAGATAACGTTTCTAATCTGACAGCAACCCAATCACGCTACGAATCAGAGTCAGATGTTACCCAAGAGTGGCAACTCTGCTACAAAGTTGCTCCAAGTTACTCAGTAACCAGGGAAAGCGCACTGTCACGGCGCAGCAGTGCTACAGTGTCACGAAAAAGGGGGTAGGGTATACGTATGAGGGAGAAAAAACAACGCCCTTGTTTGCTGGCGATAACCATTTCACTTGAAGCAAAACTGAGAAGAGAGTTCTGTGCAGTTTGGTCAACATCAGAGGACCTCAACCATGTTGCATTTCACTGTGCGATAAGGAATGAATAGTCAGTACAGTGTGCGATGGCTTGACAACATGCTCTGACTGCAGGTTAAATTAAGTAGCAGTCGTGCAAGCTGCCTGAGGTCTTCTCTTCTGCTCTCCATTTCACTCATTGACACACCTGAACGCCGCGAGCCCTGCTATCATATTCGCTATAATAGCTCCAGAACTGTCCAACAGATGTTGCCGCCACAGTTGTAGCCTAGTGCACTACTGGAAGCGCAGAAGACATCACAACCATTATAATTGTAAACATAACAGTGTTGACCATAAATCGAACAACTGACGTTCGTTTTACCATTTATTTACAATAACAAGTAGACATGTGATGCAATTTATCACAAATCTAACCAACTTCACTACAAATACCACACCAAACGCTCCACAAACCCCCTATTAATGTTTGATTAAATGGCAACACTCCTAACATTACTAACTAGTTCTAGCTAGCACAACTTCAGGCTGCAGTGGTTAGCAACACTTTGGACATTATCAGTGCAACCAGGGTGAACGGAACACAAAACTCGTGATTTTCACGCCAGTTCAACTCAGTCAATCGGATGTTTTTCCACCAGTTAATATCGTGATCACATGCCACAGTTGTAACTATTCCCACGCTGGCGACGGGCAATGGATTCATGCCATGGAATGGCTTGATATCGCGACTCAAGCTCCGTAGACGCTGGTAAACGTTTCACTCACCTTATTTAATTAGCTCAGTGGCTAGCCATGCAAGCTAGCTCGCTAGCCATCTATCCAACAGCTACAGTGATGGAAAAAAGAACACAGACCTGTAGTAAACGAAACGGACACACAGTTGTTCTGCACACCCACCTAAATCATCCATCTTTTATTCTTCGGTTCGGCGCTGGGAACCGGGCCGGTGTTTTCTTTGATGTGTTGTTTCTGGTACACCTAGGTTCTGCTGACCAAATCCCTGTGATCCTCACTGTATGCAGCACAGAAGTTTTCAAGTCACAGGAACGCGCAGCGCAGGAGCCGTGTCGGGAACTCGCAGCTCGCTCCACCGTCCAGGTTGTGTGTGAACTGGCTGGCTGGCTGCTCTTGGGTGCTCTTGTTTGGGTAGAGCGTAGTTCATCGAATGACTTAGGCAAAACCCTGACATCTAGTGGCAGAACAAACTTGTACTCGCGAAGTGTTTTTTTTAATTAAATAAATGTATCCATAGCATGCTTTTAAACTCATTTGAATGCATTGGACTGGGTGTTAAGGTGTGGTGTGGCCTATTGCCTAATTTTGAGCTGGTTGGCTGTGAAATGCGAGGATGAGTAAACATATATTGTTGCAAGCTCTTAAAATAGTGGTCCAGTGAGTCTAGCAGTCAAGAGGAGGCCTCCAAGCATTTTGTGTGCTTGAAATGTTCTGAGCAAAATACAGTAGACTGGAAGAGGCAACACAACTTCATTTTTTAAAAAGTAGGTCCTAATACTTTTCTAACATTTTCAGAGGGTAGACCTATTGTAAGGGAGGAGTAAGTTAAGACTTGTTTTGAACGGCTCCCAGCCACACTCCAAGTTCCAAGCATGCATGTGACTCGGATTTGGACACCAGCCATTTCCACAGGTGGCAAAGTAGTCAGTGGACAGCAGCAGACAGTTTGTCAACTTTTAATTAAGCTTTCATCAGACATGGCCTATTTCTGGCATTTGACCAAAACACATTGTTTTAACCCATGTGTCAACTGCCCTGTTTTTGTATGAGATAAATTCTTGGATTCCACACTTGATGAAGTTGTCAGTAACTCAGCTTGTTTAAGTTTAATGATGAACCCCCAACTGCCTAGGCTAGTGTAACACTTTCTCATGTTACAGGGCACCCTTGCAGCATCGAATCCTTAATAATGACGTGACACATTGACTCTCAAATTAATTTGCCTACCTCATAGTGTTTTAACAAAGACTGTCTAAGATTGCACAACAGCTCATGTGGAGTGTGGTAACTGGTATCTGGGCAAAAGTTTGTAAATAGCTCAGCTTATACAAAAATAAAAATGGTCTTTAACAGGGACAGGTCTAAGAGTAATGAAACTTAATCTATTATTACATTTTACTTATGACCATCGGTAACTCAATATATGGCTTGCTTATTCATGACATTCGATCGGACTGTATCCTATTTTTTATGATGCAAGTCGCATGTTGAGCCATATAGGCCTACTTTTACGACATATTTCTAGGTCATAGTGGTTATTTTAAAACTATGTGATGTGATGAGTGAAAAGCTGAAAAGGTCAAAAGGCCAAAAAAGGATGTAAAAACACCAATAATTTCCCATTCTGAATTGCTGATTTCAAGTACTTTATCATGACTTCCTTGAAAAAATTCTGGGCGAGTTATTTTTCTAGCTTCATGTCTGGCAACACTGTCATACAGTAAAAGACATTACTGAGCGCCAGACAGACCATAAAGGAGACATCGGAAAAGGTCAAACTTGTCCACAGTAACTGTTAAATTCTTTGCCTGTCTGTGAAATTTGAAAGCAAGTGGGCTAACCACCCACCCACACACGCAAACATACGCACGCACACACACACACACACACACACACACACACACACACACACACACACACACACACACACACACACACACACACACACACACACACACACACACACACACACACACACATACGCATGCACACATGCGTGCACACACAAATACACACACAGACACACACACGCATACAGATATGCATGCATGCTCACAGGCGCAAACACACACACACACACACACACACGCACGCACGCACACACACACACACACACACACACACACACACACACACACACACACACACACACACACACACACACACACACACACACACACACACACACACACTCTGTTGCACACATATACACACACAGACACATACACACACACACACACACACACACACTCTGTTGCACACATATACACACACACACACACACACACACACACACACACACACACACACACACAAACACACACACACGCACACACTGAAGACGCACATAGGCCTACTGATAAAAAAACAAGTGAAGGAGATTGTTTTTGTGTGTATAACAGGCCCAGGCCAGGCCCACACAAATAGATCAGCGTCTGTCTTGAGCGGTGATGGTTTTGGGCGAGCTAGGCATTCCGCGGGGGCCTTTTGGGTCGTCATTAGACAGCCAGGCTCCTGAGATATCCCATGTTGCCACAGCTGTAAACAGCTTCTTAACAGGGCCGCTAAAGGGGCCCCCGCCACCACAGTGTTACTGGGGGAGACAAGTTGAGATACAGAGGCCATTACATTTGTCATCATGTTACAGGAGCCCCCCAGCACTTCTGTACTGTATGCTCATTTGTTTATCTCTTGCTCGTCTCTCTTGCTCATTCTCTGTGGCTGTTTTGTCTCCCACTCACTCACTCCCTTGCCAGTCACATAGCTACTGGATATCCATGGTTGTGGTGTTGGTGTGCTTATATCTGTCTGTCTCTCTGTCTGCCTGCCTGCCTGCCTGCCTGCCTGCCTGTCTGTCTGTCTGTCTGTCTGCCTGCTTGCCTGTTGGTCTGTCTGTCTGTCTGTCTGTCTGTCTGTCTGTCTGTCTGTCTGTCTGTCTGTCTGTCTGTCTGTCTGCATGCCTGTTTGTGTATAGGAATATTTTTACCCGGCATGTTCAGGAAAAAGTATTACCCTCGTACATGTCAGTTTACGACGTGTCTGTTGAAAGTGCTCATAAACAGTGTGTGCATTTTCCTTTTTTTTGTTTCCTGACTTTCGCATATTGTGTTTGGTGATATTTCTCTGCAGTCATATTTTCCCCTGTGCTCAAAGCAATATTTTTCAGTACATTGAATATACAGTAGCCTGTATATTTACCGTGCTTGGTCATGTGTCATATGTGTTGTCTGTGGATGTGCACAACCACACACCTCCCAAGAAGCTCCAGCACCAGCACTTGTGAGTTGTGGAAGCACAAGAGTTTATTTGTTTGCACAGTTGCAGGGTGGCATTGGCACAGTTGCAGCGGGGCACAGGCATGTGTGTGGCATGTGTGTGTGTGTGTGAGTGTGTGTGTGTGTGTGAGTGTGTGTGTTTGTGTGTGTGTGTGTGTGTGGTGACTGCTGGCAAACACAAGTATACACAGCGTGCATGGAGGACGAAGAGAGAGAGGGAGATATGGAACTAGGGGGTCAATTTCATGTTTTATTCTGGATGTAAATTTAGCTGGGGGTGTGGAACGCCCCCTTCTGGTGCCACTGCAGATCGCGCACACGCCGCACGGCCTGGATCTGAGGGGTCTGGGCTCCAAACTCAGCAGGGTCCTTGTACTCGCCCTTCTCCAACAGGTACTGGTAGCCACGGTAACCAGGGTACTGATAACCCACCCACCTGTGGCAATAAAGAAAATGGCAGCCAGGTCAACAAAACAGTGCTACTTTCCTGCTGTGTGATGAAGGTTTAGTGCAGACTGAAGAGATACCACTGAGAGCCTGATATTGCTTTTCTAGTCCATATGATGTAACAAGGGTACTGCTATCCCAACCACCTGCATAAATGAACAAAATGTCTGTTCAGTCAACAAAAGTGTAATGTAAATGTAATGTAATGCAATGTAATATAAATACAGTACTGTAATTACTGTAATGTGAAATAGTGCCATTTTACTGCTGTTTGATGAAACATCAGTGGAGAATCTAAATATGAGAGGCTGATGTTGCCTGTCTGACCTAGATTATGTAGTCTGATTGTCAGTGGTGCCAGTGTGGGACTCACGTGCCGCTGTGGACGCGCACCGACGACACCTTTTCCTGGTAGCCGTGGGCATAGAAGCTGGGGACGTCGTCGTCAACAATTTCAATCTTCTTGCCGGCGTAGCTAGGGCCTTCATACAGCACAATCTTATGGTCCTGGCTGTCCTGTATGTATGACACACAAGCGTACAGCAGACACAGTGTGTGAAATGTGAGTGAAACCAGCATGTGCAATGAAAGGCTCTGTCTCAGTCAGCACATGCAGAGGATCTCGTGGAGACAGGCAGCTAAACAAACCTGCTCAGTGGAGGACGTGCTGATGCCGGCATGCATAGACAAACACACCAGACAAGCAGATGGTGGAACAGTCAGACCACAGACACAGTAGATGAACAAGGATGAGAGAGAGAGAGAGAGAGAGAGAGAGAGAGAGAGAGAGAGAGAGAGAGAGAGAGAAGGCAGAGAGAGAGAGAAGGCAGAGATAGAGAGAGAGAGATCCAGATAGAGATATATAGAGAGAGAGATCCAGATAGAGATAGAGAGAGAAGTGGAGAGTAAAATATCTGTTAAGGATGTAAAAAAGAGTAGAGCAGAATTGGAGGAAGACTGAAGGAGAACGGTGGGGGGGGGGCGGTATAAGTGAGGGAGGGCAAGGCGTCAGGAAGTAAATGAAGAAGGACACCAAGCAGAGTCTGAGAGAGAGCCAGACAGATGGAGATGCAGCATGTAGGCAGCAGGCAGCAGGGCAGGCCTATACTGCACGGTAGAGTCTCACCACTTTGATGGGGCGGAAGGAGAGGAGGCTGTCGCTGCGTCTGCTGTTGGTCCAGGAGTCCCAGCGAGGATACTCCCCCTTCTCCAGCACAAACTGCTCCCCCTTGCAGCCCGCCTGCTCATAGGCCACCCATCTGTGGAGAGCAGGGGAGGAGGGAGGGAGGGAGGAGAGCAGGGGGGGCAGGTTATTTGGACAGCAGGGTGAAGAGAGTGGACAGAGGTGGGGGTTGGTGAGAGTTGTTTGAGTGAGATGGGGCTTACAGTAATTACAGTAATTGATTAAAAACCAAATGGAGGATTATTAATGTATTAGGACACACGCAACCAAGAGACAGTCACGACGTAGCCTATATAACGACTATGACAAAATATGTAACATTGGCATGTTGTGGTGAGCCACAGCCAATTTTTTTCCACATTAAATCCAATGGTCATACTATATTATGGTGTTTAAATAACTATTAACCCCTTTGCACAGAGCCTCTGTTATAACCTTACTGTCACCAAAATTGTAATGACCAAGTCCTAGCAATGTCATGGCAATGTAATGTTATGATGTCGTGCAGTCCGCTGGCGGGCCCATCTGTGCAAAGAGGTTGTACTATTTTGGTCCGGCCCGGCCGAAAATGAGGGAACAGAAATTAAAATTTGTCTCTGCTTTGATTTCAAAACTGAGATCAAAACTGAGGCATTTTTCACTCACAACCTATAAAGGTATACTAC
Source organism: Engraulis encrasicolus (assembly GCF_034702125.1). Classification (NCBI taxonomy): domain Eukaryota; kingdom Metazoa; phylum Chordata; class Actinopteri; order Clupeiformes; family Engraulidae; genus Engraulis; species Engraulis encrasicolus. The sequence goes on from NC_085867.1 coordinate 49,591,389, forward strand.
TTCTGAACAGTGTAGAGTGTACAGTGCAGATGCGACTCACGGTCCACAGAAGACCAGGAGGGAGCCCACCCGCTCCACTCCAGCCTCCTGCAGGTTGGGACAAGGCCCCGTCAGCTCATGGCAACGGCCCTGGAAGTTCTCCTGCTCGAAGATGGCCAGCTGGGGGAGATTATGGAAAAATAAGGACAGAGGAGCGGAGTAAAATGAGAACATATGAGGGAAAAAAACATGAATAAGTTACAAAGAGAGAGAAAAAGGAAACGGAGTGAACGGAAGACAAAGGCAGACTGCAGAGAAACTACGAAGACCCTGAAGGAACTAGAAGATCAAGTGTCAGTGACCTAGAAGAAGTATCTACTCCATGCCATCTCTATTTTTTTCTACATTCTACAGTGCAACGGATAATAATTACCATTCAGGCCAGGACTGTTTTTGGAGCAAGCTGTTAAGAAATCAACATGAAGTTTCAGTTGGCGAAAACGTAATAATAATAAAACTATATTATCATAGCACAGTGAATTCATCTGCTAAATCAGATTCTTAATAAGGCAGTGTTAGGATGCTGATTCCCCATTGAAAATGGCTACATATACACTAAAAGCAATGAAAGCTATTAAAAAAAGTTTGATTTGTGGATATCATGTCAAATTCATGCTTTGAAAATGTAAAATTATTCTTATAGCTTATTTGTCATTGGACTGTATAACAGCCTTTGTTTGTAGAGAAGCCCCTGTATAACTTCAATATCTGCATAGCCACTGAATCAGTAAATATTGCAGCGTTCATTCAACTGTTTGTGTGTTGAATTAACACAGCAAAATGTTGAATTAACACTGCGGGGATGTAAAATGTGGGGGAAATGTAGTTGGCGGAGACGAGAGCACCTTGAATGCAGGCAGGCCGGGCTGCTGCTGTTTAGCTGCAGGGGTGGGGTTGTCAGTGGCCATGATGAACCGGGATGGGATGGAATGGAATGCGATGAAAAGGAAATCTCTGAATGAAAAACAAAAAAAAGGCAAAACAGAACAACATGCAGCGCTGAGAAATGATTTTTCCCTTCCCAAAAGAAGAAAAAACCTTTAGAGCTTGGCCAAAATTCACCATCTGTTTTGCATGATATGAAATGCCCAGGGAAACACCTTGTCTAGCCACAATGCAAATCAATCCTCTCATTTCTTAGCCCGGGGATGCTCAGGGTTTAATTAAATCCTTCAGTGATACATAAATGCATCAAAACACTAAAAACTATTTAATTATTTTCCCACTATCTATGCCAAATAGACTAAACATTAGCGACTACCTGCATAGAAATATTCTGAGTTAACGTTACACAGCACACAGGGGCTACCGTTAATAGATTTAAAATAATCAGAAATAAAAACAGATCATTTTTTTTAAAAGAGCAAACAAACAAACAAAGAAATGAGGAAATGTGTGAGGACCACCTTACCAGTCCCTGCCTGTGCCAGTGATCTGGTGTGGCAGGAAGCGGAGCCATTTATATGGGCGCCGCACCACAGGGCAATGTGACATGGTGCCAGAGCCACTGTGGCGCTGTGTGTTCAGACTGCTGTGTTGATAAGCCATGGATAGGATACTTGGCACGGACAGGGGATGGACCACAGCTTTCTATCTGGTCCTCAACCCCCCAGCTCCCCACCCTCCCCAAACCAAACCAACATCTCTCTCTTTCTCTCTCTTTACTCCCTACCCCCCAACACCCACACCCAACCAGCATCTCTCTCTCTCTCTCTCTCTCTCTCTCTCTCTCTCTCTCTCTCTCTCTCTCTCTCTCTCTTCTCTCTCTCTCTCTCTCTCCTCTCTCTCTCTCTCTCTCTCTCTCTCTCTCTCTCTCTCTCTCTCTCTCTCTCTCTCTCCAAAAAACTGTAACACCACCAAACCAGTCGACCTCTCACTCTCTCCCTTTCTTTCTTTTTATTTTGCTCCCTCTCTTTCTCTCACTATCTGTGCCAATCCCACCACAATAACCACAACCAAACCAAACCAACCCCCCTTTCTTTCTGTTACCACCCCCAACCCCCCCCCTCTGTGGGCCAACCCTGGCCATTGCAGAGGTATTTCATTAGTTGTCAGTTTTAGGCTGCCGTGCTTTTGTTGGGCATTCACATGACTCAGCTGAGCCTGTGCCAAGACGGCTCTCTCACAAAAGAACGAGAGAAGAGAGGAGAGAGCTAGGGAGGAAAGAGAGATAGAGGGAGGTGGGGAAATGAGATGAGGGGATGAAATGAAGAACATAGACTGGAGTGGAGGAAAGGGAAAGAATGAGGGAGTGAGTATTCTATGGTTGAAGAGTAAGAGAAAGGAAAAGATTGTGTAAAAGGAAGAAGGGAGAGGGGAGATGATGAGGATGTACAATAACTGACCGCATACTTTATTGGATAAGAACATACGTATATTTCTACATTGTAGGCCGACAATAAATGACTGAATACTATATTGGATAAGAAAATATATTTCAATAATCATTCAGAGACAGGAAAAAATCATTTGAAATATCCTTAGAAAATCCCATAGAAAATGTCAGAAATCATAAAAGAAATTGTGAACAGCCTTGCATTAATGTGGTGAGCATTGATAGAAAGGATCAACTTGAGGGAAAAAGAGTTCTTGTCTTACACTTATGTAATTCAATTTTCGCATGAGGGAAGAATGGTAGAGTGATAGTTATAGAAATCCCATCATACCTCATCTCTGTTAATGGATTGAATTAAAGAGTTTCTAAGCACCATGACACACATTCCCCTCATAACACCTTAATTCCATGGAACGAAAATAATTCTTTAAAAAGTCTAAAATTGGATTCTGTCTGTAGAAAAAGAAGAAGAAGACAAAGAAGGAGGAGGAGGAGGAGGAGGAGGAGGAGGAATGAGAGAAAGAGATAAGCCTTCAGAAGAGACTGGTTAGTGTGGATACCTTTCATCTGTAATACTGAGATACATTTCAGCGTTATAAGGGCATATGAGAAAATGAAGTGCCCGACGTTCTTTGATAATCAAACATTGACATGTTATTTTATTATAACAACACCCTTTTAGAATCCTATAGGCCTACATACAAATATTAAGAAATAATCAGTGCCCCAATGTTTTTTTTAGAATCAAATACTGGAATGTTCTTTCAGAATAACAATGTCCTGTCAGGACAGATGTTTGATGTTATTGATAGCAGCAGTCTGACCGCAAATACAAGAGCAGTCACAGCCAATCACGTGACGGCGCCATGAATCAAAGCAGCACATCTGGCCACCATGTTGTTGTTGTTGGTCGACGCCGCTGAGGTCATACATGAAGCGTGTGTGTGTGTGTGTGTGTGTGTGTGTGTGTGTGTGTGTGTGTGTGTGTGTGTGTGTGTGTGTGTGTGTGTGTGTGTGTGTGTGTGTGTGTGTGTGTGTGTGTGTGTGTGCGTGTGTGTGCGTGTGTGTGCGTGTGTGCGTGTGTGTGCGTGTGTGTGCATTATAGGTACAGTATGTTTGAGATGGGTGTGTACTGTATGTTTGTGTGTGTGTGCCTGTGAGTAAACACACTGCAGAGTCCATTTGATCACCATGAGCCAGCCACTCACATAATTAAATGAGTCCAGTGGAAGAGTGAGTAACCTTCCAGAGACCTCCCCTGTAGTGGCGGCCCATATGCTCCTGTTCCCCTCTGGGGTCACATACTGGATCTGCTTTGATCAGGCATTGGCTGCCAGCATGTTTGGATGAAAGAACGCTTGTCAATGAATAATGATGTCCTCCACATGGGACGTCATATTGGCGTGATGTTTTGTGCGTAATAAATTTACTGTTTTGCATCACATTGACACATTGAATTCAAGATGGCGATGCTGTTGTAAAGGCCCTCAATGGCATCATATTCATCATCAAATGACTGTGTTGAAGAACCTTTTGCTTCTTCACTGGTCATACTCATATGCTGGGTCAGTAATGTATTGCACAGTGCTAGGAGGATATACAGTAAACCGCTTCTTGACTGTGTGTAGATGTATGCCATTTTTGGCCTTGTCCTCCATGTAGAGATGACTATACAGTAAACCAAGCGTTCCCAAACTTGACCATGACACCGCCCCCTATATAAAAGTTGTTGATGGGCCATCACACTTTAGTGCCGTTCTTAATGGGAATTTTAGCCTATTTTTTGTTTATTCCTCTTTACGTTATTTTATACAATTATTGGTATTTATTTTTTTATTTGCAATACTTTTCCTGCCAACTTGCCGCGGCCCCCCTAGCACGCCCTCATGGCCCCCAAGGGTCCCCGACCCCCACTTTGAAGCCCACTGCTATAAACGATCTTCATGACCCTTCACTTCCCTTCGATCCCATCATTTACCTCTTGGCTCCAAAGCTTCTGTTGCAAGATAGACTGTTTTGGCAAAGACATCCTTTCATGGTTTCTCCTTTCAAGCGAGTTGTCAAGGTCATGTGTAACTTAATCGCCTCTTGACTTCTGCAGTTGTTGTGCTTGTGTGGCTTGAAAGATTCACAAGTGCTGTCATAAATCAGTTTCATGTGAAGCATTGACATGCAGTCTGCAAGGCATATTGGCTTCTGATAAATATCTACTGTACTAGAGAGAGCAGAGGGTAGGATGAGGTCTTGGCTATGGTTTCCGTTCCATAAATCCAAAGATCTGGGAATCAGTCCGGTATGAAATCATTTCTGTTTCCTTTTCCAATTCATCGCTTGTCTAAATTAGATGACCCCAAAGTAAGTTACATTTATACAGTACATCCATTATTCAGATGTCAACAGAAACTTGAGTCCAGGCATTTTGAGCTGAGACAAGCAAACCCCCACCAGGTATTGAGGGAAAGACAGTTACCCCTATGGCAATGTTTATGCTGTATTATTGGTGTGGGATAAACTAAAACCGGCTACACCATCTTCCCAGTTCCAACTAAATCCATGACAACCCAACTGGTTCCTTCATCAACCAACCACCAAATAATCAAATTAATGAAGCAGTGATTCATGAAACATGGAGGCGGACTTTGCGAGGTGGACGGGAGACGGACAGGGAGCTGTTACAGTTTGTGACTTGTGGTGCTCATGCCACTAGTGCTGTCTGTGTTTTCCCTATTGCCCAACACCGGATTGCAGTGATTTTTGTTGTGCCGCTGGCCATGACAACGCACCAGCGGCAAAAGTGTATTTTTTGAATGGGCACTTCAATGGGCGCCGTCTCTACAACATATCAATCTCGTGCAAGATTCTCACATCTATGACGTCACCGTGCCTCTATATGGAACTGAACTGATTACCAGCTCAGCTCTAGCCTACTGGACTGGACTAGACTGGACTGGACTGGACTCACACACACACACACACACACACACACACACACACACACACACACACACACACACACACACACACACACACACACACACACACACACACACACACACACACACACACACACACACACACACACACACACACACACACACACACACAAGCCTTCAATCAAAAGACAAATATTTAATATGGCAACATATTAGACAATAAAGCTTTTGAATCTTATCTTGAATGAATCAATAAAACACAACTGCTTCAAGAATAAATGAACTACTAAACCAATGAACTGAAACATTGAAACCAACGATCCAGTAGTTCATGATTCAGTGTTGAATTGAATGATGAACCAATGAACCAGCTTAATGAAGTAGTGAATGTCCACAATGAATGAATGAATCAATGGCCAGTGTCATGTATCATGTATCAATTGAACCAGTCAATAATCAGTGAATCAACAAACCCCTGATCCAAATAGTGAAAGTCAAAGTGAAAGAAATTGATCATTTTGATCAATTAATCATTCAATTAGTGGCATGATTTATCGAACCAATGAACCAACAGTGATTCATAAATCAGTGAATCAAAAGACAACCGCTGGTTCATGAATCAGTGAACCATGCATGCAGGGATAATTGATGACATGGCGTTCAGACAGTGTACAAGTCATCAACCAATGAAATTGTACCCCATTGACCATTGAAACCAGTGTTCCAGTAACCTGACTTACGATAGCTGGCTGCATTTCGCCAAACTACAGAGTGTTCCGGTTTCTTCACGCAACCATCTGAGGACTGTGAAAATCAGAATAATTTCTAATCGAAAGAGCCAGTCAGGATTGCGGGGTGGATTTTGCATGGGCAGCGTAGACTCGTCTTCCACCTGTCGTTCTCAGATGCATCACGGGTCGAGTTCAATGTGATTGGCTGAAGTGGTGCGTCAGTAAAGATGATGGACAGATTGCTGTCCATCATAAATGTCTTGGTTGTGGGGGGGTTCCCAGATGGTATCGTGAAGATGAAGGCAAAACATACCAGAGAGTCAGGTTAGTGTTCCAGTGGCTCATGAGCCAATCCATTTATTAAACCACTGAGCCAATGAGCCACTGCTGGTTCATAAACCACTGAATCAGTAATAATAATATTTAATAAAAATAATAAAAATAACATTTTTTTATGGTGCCTTTCATGGAACCTAAGGTTGCTTTACAAAAGGAGATGGGGCTAGGGACTTGTTCCAGAGGGTGGGGGCAGCAACACAGAAAGCTCTGTCACCAATGGTCCATACTGAAGGTGATCAGAGAGATGGGGAGCAATAGCATGGAGTGAGCCATTGTTCATTGATTTCGTTGATTTCTGAAACAGTGGTGGCTTACTGGTTCACTCGTTCATGAATCCACTTAAAACCACGAATAAGTGAACCACCAGCAGTCACTCGATTCAAAAATCAATGAATTGGTTCATTGATTCATGAATCAGTCAGCCAATAAACCAATTGAATGAACCAGTGAAACCAATGTATTAATTGTTGAACTATGTGACCAGTGGTTCACTAATTCATGAATGGATTCATTGATTCATGAACCAGAACACAAATAAACCACCACTGGTTCAGAAATCTATGAAATCAATGAACTACCACCTGGCTTGTAAGTCAATGAATCACTTAATTAATGGACCAGTGGCTGGTGGAATCTAAAAACCAGTCAACTGAGAACCTCATCTTCTCAATGACATCCGTCAGAATATTTTGCTGACATGCTAGCGCAATACAAACCCTAAAGATTCCTCATTCAGATCATAAACAATCAAATATTGAAGACATTATGGAGCAACTCACTCTGGTCAGCCTACATACATCACTACTACAATTTGCTCTGTTCACCTAATTTAGGATACTTTGCTCCCCAGAAGTTCACTTTGGTTATCCAATTTGCTGAACCTCCATTGAAATAATGACTTCTGTCGCTCTGGTCACTTTGGAAATGTTCAGTGTGCCCGCTCCTTTAGATTAGTGTCTGTTGTGCTGGTAGTGCCAGACTAAAATCTAAGCATGAATGGATGAAATGGCATATACGTAGTTGCTAAATGCCGAAACCAGCTCTCTCGATACATTTTTTAATTATTTTGTGTTGACTGGGTATCCCCCAGCAAGCGTGTATCTAAAATACATACTTGCATGGAGTGGTGGGGTTGATTTGGCTGTGGCTGCGGGCAGGGGTGTCATTCAGGGGGGTGAAGTGTGACTGAGTCCCATGTTTATAGGGGGCCCTCACACAGTCCGATTTATGAAGGTATATGGCTGGCTGTGGGAGGACCTTCCCAAAATCACTATTCCCCACCAGGCATTTTACTTGCATGCCCAATGGCCAGTCCAGCCCTGCCCATTCTCTTTACCTCATCCAAGCAAGTAGACTAGGATCACCATCAAGCATAAGTATTACCCGTCATCATATTGAAACATCTACACCTATCCACTGTACAACACAGACACAATTAAAAAAATGTTTGGTAGCCTATACCAGTTAAGCATTACATGGGGAGAGGTGAGGAGAAAAAATGTCACATGCCTCCAAATTACGGCACAGAACAATATTTTTAGCTTCCACGATGCCCTATGTTGATTCGCAAATCCTATAAAAAGGCTCTTAAAATTCTTGACAAAAAAATCTCATTTATACCATCACTGTCCCATCATACAGAAATATGGTTTATTTAGTCTGGACAATTTTATTTCTTTTTCAAACTGCTGTTTATTTTTTAAAATTGTAAATGATCTTACTCCCCGTCCCCTTATGAAATTTGTGAGTCTGAGTAAAGCAGAAAGCAACACAAGAGCATCATCTAGAGGGGACTCATCAAGTGTGTTTAGAAGTACCACTTTTGGTCAAAGTGCCTTTTCTGTAAAAACAACAGGGCTATGGAACAGTATTCCTGTAGGTATTAGGCAAAGCAACACACTCAGTAGTTTTAAATCAGGCTAAAAACAAGGCAGCAATGTGAACATTTTTAGTCATTTATCTTATGTTTGGTGTTTGATGTTTATTTTATCATACATCTTGTTTTTTATTTCTTTGGTGTATTCTTTTAACTAGATATGTCTTCTTGGCCATGCAATATTGTGGGCCTAATTGGGCACCTTTTCATTGTATTATCAAATTAATTCTTGTATTATTATTCATTTTAATCCTTTTTGTTTTTATCTTAACACCAATTCCTGTCCAGGGACTACAGACGAAAATTAGCCGTGTGGCTATAATCTGGCTCAATTGTATATTGTGCACTGTCCCTGCTAAATAAACAATAAATGAAATGTGACGCCATACTTTGGAGGCATGAGACATTTTCCCTCACCTCTCCCTATCGAACTGGTTCTTACTTATGGTGTGCCGCTCAGTGTGGCAGAAAGTCTGTTCAGCTCCATGTACGTACGTAAGCTGACAGAAAACCTTATTTCCTTCGGGATTAATAAAACTTACTCTTTCAACTCTTCTCTACCAGTAAAGCTCATTTCAATAAATAATAGAATAGAATACAATAGAATATAATAGAACAGCTAAGAATAGAGTAGAACAGAATAGTAAGCTGTGTCTGTCTATGCCCAATCCCCCGACCACAGTCAGTAGCCTAGTACATCTCTTCATCTCTCCGGGGCCCTCCTCCTCCTCTGTCTTTTTTCTTGCTGTATCAGCACTTGATATCGAGCCTCCTGCCAAACCCCTGGCTAGAAACCTGAACATATGGAGGCCATGCACCTTAGCAGAAGCCGCACATAAACATTAGCATGCCTTAACCGGGGGCTTTGTCAGCCTTTCTACACAGCCATTAGAAGCCATTACACTGTAGTCCACAGAGTAATTTCAGCATCGAACCTAAACGGCGTCTGATGAATGTGGTGCAGGTATTCGGCCATGGGAGAGCCTTGGGTCCATCTGTATGAGGCCAATTACCACAGCACATTGCATGGAAGTGTCTGTAATTTCCTCTGTGAAGGCCTATCTGCGATGATGAATGTGCATCGCCTCAGGTGATTTAAGTGGTAAAATGACTGGCTAATATGACTTCTATTGAGTTCAATTGGACCCTGAATTGTCGGCGTCAATAGAGCACAAGAGTTCTCTCAAGTATTGTTGTTAATTTCATACAGTGTTGTGTGTCTACAGAAGCCATGTTTACAGTAAACCTGACTGGGAAAGGTTAGGTTTTTTGTCCAAGTCCATCAGTCTACTTGAGTCTCCATTAATCTTTAACTTCTAACTTGTATTTGTAATGTCTCTGTTATTATCTTCCTTCCACTTCAACTCAACCTCACCTAAAAATCACATCAGGTCACAGCTAAATCCACCAACATCATCTCATCATAATCAATAGAAATCACTAGCCCACACCATTGCTGTAGTGATCAAACCAAATGTGGGCCAAAGCCTTTATTGCTTATTCCACTTGACAGACACAAGAGGAGGTGAGGTGAGGTGGTTGTCACTTCCGGGTGCGGCGCCTCTTGGGGCCCCCGTGAGATGGGTGGCGGGAGCCCGCAGGCGCCAGGCGGGAGGAGGAAGAGGGTGCAGCGCTGGTACTGGGGGTCATGGTCGGCCCAAGGCAGGAGGAGGGGCTCGCTGCTCTCCTTCAGCTGGTGCCAGCGGCGGCGGGAGGGGCAGGGGGAGGAGGGGCGGGAGCAGGGGCAGGGGCGGGGGCAGGAGTAGGGCTGGGGTTGGGGTGGGGGGTGGGGTGGGGGGTGGGGTTTGGGTTGGGTGTGGGGGCTGGGTCCGAGGGGGTGAAGCAGCCCTGCTTGTGCCACTGCATGTCACGCACGCGCCGGACGGACTGGAGCAGTGGCAGGGCCGCGCCCCAGTCGTTCCAGTGCTTGTACTCGCCGTGCTCAAACACGTACTGGCGCCCCCTGTAGCCTGGGTATGTGTAGCCCACCCACCTGGACACAGGAGGACACAGGAGAGATGTCTTAGTGATGAATGACAAAGACAACTAATACTACAGGTATAGTTAGAGTACTTGAGAACTTAGAATACACTCCTCCAAAGGATTGTGTACAGCCATGTATCATTTTATATATCTCCTATACTTTTTATTCCAATAGAAAATATGTTTCACAGGATCACATTATATTGCATAAATCAATACTAATACTGAGTTTGGCTTGGCTACCTCAAGAAAGAGGAGTTAAGAAAGCTAGCAGCATATCCCAACATGCATGTACTACTGTACAGGCAAACGACAGGATCAATACTGAGGATCAATACTGCGGGCTGCACTTACGTTCCGTTTAGACTTTTGATGCTGGCCACGCGATCCTGGAAGCCGTGAGCCCAGAGGCTGGGTACATCATCATCCATGATCTCCATCTTCCTCCCGGTGAAGCCCACGTTCTCAAATAGGTGGAGCTTGTGGTCGGCACCATCCTGTATTCAACAGAATAAAGCACACAGAGTGGGGCTCCATTTAACACCAGTCTAAACAGCAGGTCATTTACATATGGGATTGATATCATAGATACACTATTGAAATAATGTAAGGGTAAATGCAAAGTGCATACACACACACTGATATGCTGTTTTGATAGCATGCTGTAGTGGCCTAGTACTTGTGTACTCTTTAGTGGCCTAATACTTTGAGTTAATTTCTACTTTCTATTTATTTGAAATCCATAATTAAATCAAATGTTTTCCATCTCCATGTTGTTTGGTGTGTTGGCCAGTGTACAGTAGATCCCTAAACCTAGCCATGCCAGATAGACACATCATTCCAGAGAGTGACTGCTGCCTGTTTACAACTCCGCACTCCCTCCACTCCATTCCACCCCCCTCTCCCCCCTCCATGGTCCGCTGCTGTGTGAATAATATGGGCCAGTTTCCCAGAAAGGCATTACGCAATATTCGGTGCGTAAACCACTCAGTCTTTCAGTGGCTAATCCCTGTCTGCAAAACAGGCCTGACAGGTGATGAGTGGTGTGTAATTGATTCGGTCAGTTATTCACCGTCAGCTGGATGCTGTTGATGAGGGCAGGGGGATACGGCAGTATTAGGCAGCTATAGTGTTACATTACATTGCATTTAGCTGACACTGTATTCTATCTAAAGCAAATGTGGAGTTAATTAGCTACAGTGACAGACAGTCCCCCTGGCCTGTGGGGATGAGGTGGGTTGCTCAAGAGCCCTTCAACTATAGATGAGGCTCTGCCAGAGTCAGTGTTTCACTACCCACCCCGCCCCACATTTCTTCTTTTGGAACAGGATTCAAACTTCCAACCCCAAGTCCAACTCCCTAAGCATTAGCCCCACAGCTGATAGTAGTATTATTATAATAGTATTATTATTAGGTTATTAGAGCAAGCCCTGGTCTAATGATCTAACTCCCTAATGGTTAGGGAATTAGTTGGTCGTCGGATCAGAGGGTGATAGGTTCGAATCCCAGCCTTACCTCTCCCTACACCTCAATCCATGGTGGAAGTGCCCTTGAGCAAGGCACATAGTGACCTCACACCTGGGACTGTAAACAATACCCTGTACCTGGAACAACTGTAAGCCACATTGGAGTAGTAGTAATCTTGATGAGTAGAGATGTACATTTAAAGTACTGTTATGGATGCATTTGCATCACTAGCAGTATTTATTCATTTGCAACCGTGTCATTTCATGCTGCTTGCGTTGTAACTACATCCATAACAGTTCTTCTACTTCCTCTTTATACATCTCTGTTGATGAGTGATAGTATGTTGACTGACCACGCGGAGAGGTCTGAGGGACAGCAGCAGGTTGTTGCTCTGGTTGTTGCTCCAGGAGCTCCAGACGGGGTACTCGCCCTTCTCCAGGATGTACTGCTCCCCGGCAAAGGCCTTGCGCTCAAACGCCACCCAGCTGCAGAGGAGAGGGAGGGGGAGGGGGAGGGGGAGGTGGGAAAACATTGATGGAGAGATTGAGACAGATCGTGACAGAGAGAGAGAAAGAGAAAGAGAGAGAGAGAGAGAGAAGAAAAGTGAGAGAGAGAGAGAGAAGAGACAGCAAAGCAAAGAGAGACAGAGGGACGGGAAGATACAGAGAGGCAGACAGAAATACAGTGCGAGAGATAGATATATCAATAAAGAAAATTCCAGGCCGGGAGGATGTGGCATAGAGGCAACATTTTGTAACAAATGATGAGACTGAAGAGGTGAATGGTGACTACTCACGGTCCAGATTCTACGATGGCAGAGCCCACTTTCTCCAGAGTCTTCTCACAGACATCCTTGCACTCCGCGGAGAACTCTACCTTCTTGCCTCTGAAGTTCTCAAACTCAAACAGTGCCACCTGCAGGCCAGGGACAGGAAGAGATTGTCATAGAGGAAGAGGGTAACAAGAAATGTATCCTGAAGTGAGGACCCTTGTGTCGTTTGCTCTTGTATAAATGCAGCATAGTTGAGTGTGTTGTGAAGTATATAAACGATTACAAATGTCAGCGTTTCTTTTCTCTGCATGTTTATTTAGCATTTTAAGTCTTAGACGTTAAGAGTTAATAAGGCAGCATCTTGTATTGTATTGGTATTTTATTGGTTGTGTGCGTAGCAATGACGATATTCGGTGTGACTGAGTGAGGAAGCACCATATTGTATTGTATTGTATTGTCTCTGTGTGTGGGTGACTATACTAGGTGTGACCAGAAAGTAAGGTGTCAACTTGTATTGTATTGTATTGTATTGTATTGTAATGTCTTTGTTGTATTGTTATGCCTGTGTAGAGGAAGTGGGCACCTTATATGTGGCTCCGGCTCCACCCTGGCTCTTCCCAGCAGCCAGCTGTTCTGGTGCGCCTTGCTGCTCTGACATCCTCCCTTCACAACAGCAAACAAACAGACAACAACGAGGAACGACAACAACACAAAAGTAATCAACAACATGGCATGTAATGATAAATGACAATCACAACAACAAAGTCATGCCCATACAATGATAAATGACAACCGCGAGAACAAAGAAAAACATGTGAAATGGCAAACAGCAGCGTGAAAGTGCTGGCATATTGGCTGGGGAGAGCCAGGTTTTAGTCTCGGTATTTTGACAGTTCTGTGTTAGAGCAGAGCCTTTGAAGAGAAGAGAAGAGAAGAGAAGAGAAGAGAAGAGAAGAGAAGAGAAGAGAAGAGAAGAGAAGAGAAGAGAAGAGAAGAGAAGAGAAGAGAAGAGAAGAGAGGAGAAGAGAGATTCTTTTAAGTCAGGCATGCATGCATAGAGCAAGACCTAAAAGGAACAAGAGAAAATGTTAGTTAGAAAATGACAGTAAAGGACAAGAAGGGGGGTGCACTAAGAAGAGGTAAGAGGAAGAGATATAACTAAGGAGGAGGCAGGCCCACTGCACACATGACAGGAACAACACCACGTAAGCATTCACTGATGATCGCATAGGTTCACTGGTGAGTGGGATCCTGAGGATAACACTAAAATGAATGCAATTTAGGGAAAAAAACGGAAAAAATATACAGTATATTATTTCAATGCTTTGAAATCACAAGTCATAAGACATAATAAAACCTTCACTAGTTATGATTTTTGGGGGCTATGTTCATCAGCTGTGTGCTCCGAGGCACACCATACTGTTAACACTCACTACCACACAATTCTCGCTACCATCTCGCTGCTTCGAGAACCCAGGCTTTTCTCTCTGCAGCTGGCATACAAAAACACGAATCCAGAAGTCTTCCTTTTCCTCTCTGGCAAAAAAAATGACTAATCTAGGCACATTCTGTGCATGTCTACACCTGTAGCAATTGAACTGGCGACAGCAAATGCTGTATGAATCTTAAGCCTTGCATCAGCCACCTGAAGAATTCTTTGCCTCGACATGTATCAACTTCTCAATGTAACAACGTTGTAACAAATGTGATGCTCCTGTGAAATAGCAAACTAGTTTTCCTTACACTACAGCAGCAGACATGGCATTCACCACACAGACAGTACCCAAGACTAGCAGGACAAGGGGAAGGGTGAGGTGAGGGGTGGGGGTGGGGGTCATGGAGGAAGGAGAAAGGGGGAAGGAGCGGGTTACAAGAAAAAGGTTGGAAAGGGAAAATAAGGAGAAGAGAAGTACAACCTGGTGGCAGAGTAGCAGAGGGTGTAGTCTTTTTCACCATTACCTGGTCCGCCTGTAACTTCAGTGCTCCGCTCGTTTACACCTCACCTCTCTCTCTTTCTTTCACTCACACTCTCACTTCAGTGTAGGTGATTGTGTGTGTGTGTTTGCGAGCGGGCCTGTGTGGTGTGTGGGGCGAGCATACACTCGGGGGCTTGGGGGGGTTTTTATGGCTTATTTCTGTCCAGAGCAGCAGAAAAACACAGGGGGGGTGGGTGAGGGCTGTCGATGCAGCAAGTCTGTCGCTCGCATTGTGTCCGTCACACTGACTCTCAATAGCGGGTGAGCCCTGGCCGGGCTTGGGTTGGCACCGGCTGCCACCCAATGCCACCCTGCTGCCCCGCCGCCGCCAGCAATCACACAGTGGGCACAGGCAGAGCGCCAGCCAAGAGGATTCAGGCAAATCAGCTGCACTCAGCACAAAGCAGCTCACCACTCCCCTTCCCTTTCTCTCTCTCTCTCTCCCCACCTCTCCCTTTCTCTCTCACTGTGGCTGTATGTGTTTCTATTTCTCTCTCTCCCTCTCTCACTGTTTCTCCAATTCTCTCTCTCTCTCTCTCTCTCTCCAACTCTTTTTCTCTACCTTTCCATCTTTCTCTTTCACTCACTCCATCTCTATTCATTTCTCATTTCCTCTCTCTCTTTCTGGATTTCTGGACACACCTAGCAAGCACCTGTCATCTGTTTACCCAGGTGCCTTCTCCCTGCTTCATGTCTGTGATGAAATACAAAACTTTATGGACTTTTTCATTTTTGTATTCCAATCCCACTCTCTATCAGTTTTCTTTTTAAACTATCTGCATTGTGCATAAGGGCAGTTTGTGTGTTTTTTTCCCCCAGACTGACCCAGTGCAAATCTAAACACCAGTAAGATCTGCCAACTTCCTTCATGGCATATCAGTGACTTTGTTAAGCATTTCAAGCAGGGCCAGGCCCGGGACATAGTAATCTGAAAGGCACCCCCAACACAGGGCCGCTGACAGCTTTGACTGGACCTGACGGGACAAAATCATGTGAAATGGCCCCACTGTACATATAGTGCTATAAGAACCCATTTTGGGCCCCTTCTCTCCCTGGGCCCAGGGCAACTAACCCTTTTGCTAACCCCCCCCCCCAGCAGCTTCCCTGCGCAACTACTGTACACATTGTAATGAGTGACCAATTCTGGGCCCCTCTCTTCCTGAGCCCCGGGCAACAGATCCCTTTGTCTTCCCCTGTTAGCTTCCCAGTATGTAAACACAATCAGAGCAGATGATTTTTGGACAAAGTCTGAATATTTATGATTGAGAAATGCATTTCTTCATGCATCAATTTTCCATTGAAAAGTCACGGTGCTGTGTATGAGAATGCTGTATAGCCTGACTATCACAACTACAAAGTACTATCGAGCTTCTAGTCTGACCTAGCTGCGACGAGTTCTCATAGGGTGGGGTTAACCCATGCCTATGAAATGCCTCTGTATTCTACTCTTCCAGGCTACAATCAGAAAATTACATTACATTACATTACACTTAGCTGAGTAGCAATTATTTTTTGCAAGGTAATAATTGCAGTCCCTGGAGCAATGTGGGGTTAGGTGCTCAAGGGCATTTAAGCCATGGACAGAAGTGTAGAGAGAGGTAAGGGTGGGATTCAAACCTGCAACCCTATGATCTTGACACCACGTCCCTAACCATTAGGCCATGGCTGCCCCCCCACTCTTTCCTCTCACTTCACTACGAGCAGGGCCAAGAACTAGCAATTTTGGTGCAGCATCAGAAGATTCAGATCATGTGCCGTAGCAGTAGACCACCAACTTGTGTTTACAAATCAGCATGAACTAGACGTCTACAGGGAAGATGCAAAGCAGGGGTCTCAAATTCACAAAATGTCACTGATGTCTCTGTCAACTCATTGTTTAAAGGTGCACTGTGTAATATTTTAAGAAGTTAATTTCCAGAATTCATGCTGCCCATTCACAAATGTAACCTTTTTAAGGAATACTTACCACCACCATTAAATTCTAAGTATTCATTATGACTAGGAAAATTGGATTTTACATATGAGAAGGGGGATCTTCTCCATGGTCCGCCGTTTTCAATTTGTTGTTTAATTTGTAATCTGTTGTTGTTGTACCCAAGTGGTGGAATGGTTTCCCAGAGGCAACAAGACTAAGCACATCTCTTGCAGCCTTCAAGAAGCAATTAAAGACTCTCCTCTTTTGTGACTATCTAGTTTGAGCTGCCTAATGTCACTAGTGTTCGTGACTATCTAGTTTGAGCTACCCTAGCCCCAGGCCAGACTCTTGACATGTGTGTGTGTGTGTGTACTGTACTTTACAAAAAAGAAAAAACTCAACCTTCTTTGCATTTGCACTTGTTCTGTATATCTCCTGTGCACTTTGTATCTGCTAGTGATGTTGGCTATAATTATGTTCTCGTTTGAAAGTTTCTTTGGTAATAAGGTACCTGCCAAATGCAATGTAATGTAATGTTATTTCCAGAAATGAATTTTTTTTTGCCTCAAAACTTACTGTCCTTTGGTTATACTAGTAAATATTGGTTTATTATTTATTAATATTTATGAATAGATCGAATTTGTCAAAAGGCAGCAGTTTCAATGAGCAGCATAGTTGCAATATCTACTCTGGCCACCATCTTACACAGTGCACCTTTAAGAGCAACTGTTTTTTTGTGTGGAAATAACAAAAATCAAAATTGATCAAAGTTTAACATGTCATGGCAGGCTAGGTGAAGAGGAAATTTGGCTGTGTTTGGCCTGCAAGGTGTGGGCTGTGACAGACCTATAAGGTAGGCCTATACACATTTCAAAAATGTGAATTGAAGTATGGAGAATAGTATTGAGTGAAGTGAAGACCAGGTATTCGATTAATTTCGAAATAAATGAATTTACCACAAAGCACACATGGACAAAAAGTAAATCCCCATCAAAATTATTTTAATAGAGAATTCCCATGATTGCTTTTTCAAAATACATATATTACCCATTCATGTGTAAAACGTCTCCCTATCGACAGAAAAAATAGAGCTTTGCAGAGGGAACCAGACAAACAAAGACAAAGACAACAAAACATGGCAGCAGACAAAGAAGCAAGTTGGCAAAGTAAAACGATACATGTAAAAACACAAAAATGTAATTACCCATTATCACTCAGTCATCAAGAAACAGGATTTATGTAAATTACACGTAATCTTTTTTTTTTTGTATGGGCAGGGACCAGCAATCAGACGTCTCCATTCACAAAGTGCTTATGGCAGGGTGGCAGTGGCATGGCAAGCGCTTTCTGGTGGTGGATTAAGGGAGGTGACATGGGGTGGTGGTGGTGGTGGTCACGTTCGTTCAGCCACTTGCACTAGTGCCAGCATGGGTGACATTTTGGCACTGGTAGGCACAGAATGGCAATGGATGGCACACAGAGACAATGGCAGTGGATGGCATCGGGAGACTGGCTGGCATGCTGGCAGCCTCATTTTGCATGGTGACATGTCACTGACCTGGCATTCAGGAGTAAGTGTAACTCATCAGGTACATTTAAATCTGAAAGACTATAGGAGTCAGAGTTTTGACATCAGGTGAAAAGCGCTTTCTGTCTCTAATCATAACTGGTGCTCACAATGGTTGCATTGGCTTTAGGAAACAGTTTGGGGAATGTTGTATGTACATGAATGAATGAATCAAAGCAAGTGAACGTCATAATGCAAGAGATTAATATGTATTCTTTAGTGGAAATCTGCAAATATACAGAGGTTTGACGTGGTGTTTACCTGCATTTATATATATATATCTGCTGAATGCATAGTCATGGCAAAGCATAAACATTTTTTGATCCATGATTACAAAAATAAAAAACAACAACAAATACACTCAGTTTGGAGGCACTTGGTCCTGTGGTCTCTTCTCCCTAAAGTGCATCTTGAAGAAGACCAAAGTGGTCTCTCACGGTCTCCTCGCAATTAAACATATTTTCATCTTCTAATAGATGCAAAAAAAAATCTTGCAGCTTGTCAGTCTGTCCATTGTGGGTGGTAAAGTGTCTTCAAGCCTGAATCCCTTATGACCACGTCGTAAAACCAGGGATCCACAGGTAGCTCGAGCAAGAGGAGGTCAAGGCCAACAACCTCCCAACCTCCGTCCTGTGATGTGCGGACATTTCATGAGAAAGTTCCAGAAGGCACGGCAATGTGCACGGCTGCAGGGAGGGAGGCTGGAGGGGTAGCAGCAGCAACGTCTGTGTCATCTGGGTTTCAGCCTCGGATGTCACTTCCTGCGGATGAACCAACATTGTGTGATTACTGGTAAAGCAGTAACCGACCAATGAAACACTTCATTACTTTAGTTATGATTACACCTATGAGCAATGCGTTTGCCTCATACTGTATATTTACAAAGAACAGCTAGTACAGCCAGTTCTTTAAAATAATGTCAACGGATCTTGTGAACACTGCAAATAAATAAACCAGGTCCTCCCAACAGACAGACTGATACAGTGTCAGCTTAACATGTCCTGTGCACACACCTAATAAAAAGATACACATGAAGAGCTCTTTTCCAAATGAGATATATCCATTTTATAGAATGTTGGGAAATTGTAATTTTTGTATTGGGCATTCCATTGAAATGCATTGCAAAATGCGTTTGTTTAGAGGTTTTAAAGTATGTTCCCAAAATATTTGACTGGCAAAAATGCACACATAGATGATAGGACATCTTAACAGTCAATTCCAATATTAAAATGCAAAAAGTCAAAAATGGTTTATATAGCGTTTTGGAAAAGAGCTCTTCACATGGAACTGAAACAACAAAAGCAAATGTTTTCCAAGACAGCAGGATATGCATAATTGCGCTTAAGGTCCCACCTGTTGCCCAGGTTACGCGTTGCTGTCTGGTTGGCCGTGCTGGCTCAGCCGCTGCTTGCTCTTCAGCTCCTTCAGCCATGATGGGGAGGGACTGTAGAGAGCACAGAAACATGGTAGACCATTGACATTTATTTTTTTATTTGACCTTTATTTAACTATGAAGGTCCCATTGAGGTATGAAAACTCTTCTTCCAGGGAATCCTGGAATATATACTTGGATATACTTGAAGTGCTGATAGGGCGATCAAAAGAATTCTAAAAGGATGATGTAAGTAAAACCAACTACCTATTCTAATTGGTCATAAAGAATTTAATTGCTCTCGACAGTAAAGACTCGGCATACATTTTTTTAAAGTTTGTTTGAAAAGGAAGGGAAACTACCATTTGAATGAAACTGGGTAAACTCTGCAAGAATGTTACGATACATTGTTTCAAGTTTCCCGTAGAGATCAATGGGAAATGGCACTCTACTTCCTTGTCCCGTTACAAAATTTCCAAATTGCCAAGTGTCCAAGTTACTACTGTATATACGTCAATGTGTTAGACGCATCTGTGGCACATCTAGATGATTCACTACAAGAGCTGGAAAAGCAATTCTTAGGGTGTACCCCGACACTTTGTAGTTAAGGCCGCCAACTTGACAAACACCAAGTACCTTGACAAGGTCCTCTGGAAAGATGAAGATTTCATATTGCAAATGTAATTTCTAAAGCTGCTTTGCAAAAATATAATAGTATTATTTCTGGGAGCATTTGTATCATAGTTCTTATGAAACAATACATCATCTTTTTCAATCATGACAGTCACATGCATGCAATGGCGGCTATCCCCCCAACCACCTTGACTGACATCATGTGTGTTCAGGAAACACTGATAGTGTATGTCAGTGAATATTCACATTAATCTAGGTCATGCCATCCAATGAGCTTAGTTGTACTTCTTGAGTTTAGTTGTACTTCTTTCTGTCCCATCCTTTCTGTATAGTTGGAATAGCATCACTATCCTGTAAAGCTTGTTTAAGTTCTTGCTTGCTCTGAATTCTGTACTTTGCCATGGTTGTGTTCACTGTATTCTTCTTTGCATATCTGTTGTGTGATTTGCGTCCCCTGTTATGAATCACTTTTGGATAAAAGTGCCTGTTGAGTGTAGTGTAATGTAATCTAATAAAGCAATCTGCTAAACATGCTAAATCCATGTAAAGGGCTTTCAGAGTAATTCCTGAGGTACCCTCAGACTTCAGTGTTGATCACACAGAGAACTATAATCAACATGATAACGGTCTGCGACCATAACATAAGCATCCACACTGAGACAGGTTTCTGCTAGCTTCCTACTCATAGTCCTCTTTGAATACAAGAATAATATCCAAAATATACCACGCTATGTCACTAACTTAAGCAATACTGATGAGTTTTGCTGTCAGATCAGCTAGCAAACCTCCACTGCTGCTGTGCATGCTTGTTATCGTCCATGTCAGACACGGTAGATACATAATCTCATAACTGGATTACAGACATATTACAAAAGCATGTTGAAAATCCATAGTACTGGAGTAAACGTAAACATCATGCCATGTTAGCCTGGTCTGGGCTGACGTATGCAGGGGGACTAATCCATGGATTTGCATTTTGCTTTTGACTTTGACGGAAATTTGCTATGTATGAGTGTGACATGTAGAGCCTAATTCACACCCTTCCCATGGAGCCCATGAGACATAAAATAGAACAAAAAAATGATGACGTATGCACTCAGAAAGCCTGGAGGGAACAATTTTGACAAGAATTCAGCTTGGTGATACTTTATAGTGCAGTAGCTGTAGGTTTGTGGATAAAATAAATGTGAAAACATATTTTCACAAAGCAGTAAGAGGGTGGGGCATCAGACTTGAAGCCCAAAGTTTGCTGCTTCGATTCCCGTCCCGCCAGGTTTGTGTGGGGGGAGTCATTAACCAGTGCTCTCCCCCATCCTCCCCCATCCATGACTGAGGTACCCTGACCGTTCTGCTGCACTGCTCCCTTGGGGTGCCGTTTGGGGCTGCCCCCTTGCAAGGGTGAGGCATAAATCTAGTTTTGCTTTGTGCAGTGAGCACTGCGTGCTGTGGAGTTCTGTGTCACAATGACAATGGGAGTTTACCAGGTGGGCTTTTCAAAATACAGCATCACATGAGATCCCTTACCCGCCTTCCTTTGCTCCCATAGGGGGCAGTACTCTGGGCCCACG
Source organism: Engraulis encrasicolus (assembly GCF_034702125.1). NCBI lineage: Eukaryota > Metazoa > Chordata > Actinopteri > Clupeiformes > Engraulidae > Engraulis > Engraulis encrasicolus. The sequence continues at coordinate 49,612,895 of NC_085867.1, forward strand.
GGTGCGGGCAGGTGGGACGGGGGGAGAGGGGGTGCTGGTCTCGCTCTGGCTGTCTCCATCTCCTCCTCCTCCTCCTCCTCCACCTCCTGGTGGGGGTGATGCTGCTGCTGCTGCTGCTGCTCCCACATCTCCACTCCGCCTCTTCCCAAACAGACGGGCCTGAGGGAGAAACACAAGCAACAGAAACAGAAAAAATAATGTACATGGCTAAACAAATCTTATAAAATCTTTGATCAGAAATGGGCCTCTTTTAAAGAAAAGTTATAAGTGAGCACTCCTACATTTCACTTCATGTACACTGTGTTGCATATATTTGTGTGTGTACATATATATATATATATATATATATATATATATATATATATATATATATATATGTATATGAGGAAAATTATTTAATATCATTTCAAACAGCAGTAAAGGAGAGTTGAGGCTGAACCAGGCATGCAAAGCTCTCCCTGCAATAGTGCGAAGGCATGTCTAAATTCAGATGAACAATGCACTCATAACAACCAGCCAAACAAACCAATGTAGTAAGCAATAGCTGTAAACACAATTGGCCTGAAGGCTGCGTTCCACTTCTCAACCCTAAGTGGTAGTGTGACAGAAAAGATTTGTAATGGTGAAACTGCAGTGTGCTATGAAAAAAACAACAATAAACAGAAGCCTCCAGGTGACTCCATCCTGTAATGATTGTAGCAATAATTTGAACCAAATTGGACTGTTTTGGTTTCAGACCACAATAACATTAGGGATGAGGCTGAGTTGAACCATGCAATAATATGAACAGCAATGAATCACATTAAATACATTTGCAATCATACCAAAGGCCTAAGGCGTACATTCTACTTTTCAACACTAGATGGCAGTGTACCACTACAACTATGCAACACAAGACTTGTAATGGGTGACATTACCGTGTGTGCCATGAAATAACCCAAGTAACCCCAGAGTAACAACAATAAACAACTATAAATTACCCTACCTCTGGAAGTATCGGTCGGCATTCTATACCCTTGCTTGAGGTATATAGCACTTGTTCAACCACTTTCTCAGATTACTTCCCCCATAGTATAGAGTGCAGCGAATGACAGACGAGTCCTCCCCCGCGGTTCTTACCTTTAGAGAGGCGGCGTCGAGGGTGAGGCCAGGCAAGGCAATCCTGGATGTCTGAGAGGGCTGAGAGGGCTGAGGCGATGGCTGAGGGGGGGCAGGGCTCGGTTCCTTCTCTCGCGGCTCCTTCTCTCGAGGCTGCTCATCCTCTGATTCGTCAGACTCCTCCTGAACGTCTGGCGCTTTCCCATCTGTGAGCCAGAGAGACATAATGAATTACTTGTGCACTAAAATGTCCTCCTTGATCGCTACCTGGTAATGTAACATTCTCTTATTCACAGTTTCCATTCCTCTTTCATTCACTGTCATTCTCTATGAACACATAATATATGACTGTTGACATTGACATTTGACAATAGGATTGATTGGAATGTGAGGCCTTACTTTTTGTGCTTCTACATAGTCACAGAATACAAAAGCTAATTGTGAAACACCGTCCCGCTGACAGGTTGTCTAATGACTTTTTTCAATATCAATGACTACGTGAATAGAAGTTAATTATTATTAACCTTTTCTAATACCTCCGTTTAAAATATGAAGTATTGCAGCCTCAATTGAAACCCTGTAGGCCTACTGTATTTCACTTTCATACAAGGGACACTAGAAAGGACTTACTCTCTCAAGTCCTGAGTGTTATTAAAATAATATGCGTGTGTGGTTTCCTTCCCTTTGCCCTGCTGGTTTAACAGGCTTCACCCATCGCTATTGTTTTTCATTTGCCCCTTAGTCTAATTGCTCTTGCCTACTTTAACCGCATTACTCACGGCTAATGCTTCAAGTTTAATGTTTGTGTCCCCAGCCCTGTGGCTGTTGTCCCGGCAACCGACCGAGCAACCAACCTGCAGTGTCACAGAACCTCCAGTCGGGGGAGGAGGCCTCGTCCACCGTGGCCAAGGCGGCGCTCTGGCGACTGGCTTTGGGAGGACGTGTCCGTGTGCTCCTTCTCTTACCGAGCTCCACCCTCGTGCGCAGAACACTGGAGTCTAGCAGAGGTGTCGTAAACTATAAAGGACCAATATATTATTGTATCATTATATTTTCTTTTTTTAGGTTTTACACATGCACTGCACATGAGTACACCCAAACTGATTCCACACAATTGACATGACATGACATTGGCAGACATAGGGTAAAAGGAGCAATATTTCATACATTTGTTATTAAAAACAACACATTACACACATGCCCTGTACATGCATACATACAGTACATTCATACCTGCTTCCACACAGCTGACACATTTCACATATAGACATATAAGAATAATAAGGGGTCCACACTAGGGATGTAAATACAATCGAAATGTATCGATGTATTGGAAGTATCGGCCGGCGATTTAGTCAAATCGCATCGTATCATGGGGCATTCTTAAGAATCGAAAATAATCGAATCGCTGGCCCCTGTGCAATGCCCTAGCTCCATAACACAATAGTAGTGGAAAAGTAATTGGAAAAAATTGAATCGAACCGAATCGCATCGTATCGTGGGGAATTCTTAAGTATCGGAAAAAATCGAATCCCTGATTTAAGAAATCGATACGGTATCATATTGTCATGAAGGCTGTGATTTACACCCCTAGTTCACACACATTGACACATTCTCCCAAATTGTATTACCATTAGTAAATGTGTGGGCCTTGAGTTTTCCTTTTTAGCTTTCTTTCTAGTTAAGCACCTGCACTTTTGTGTTACACATCCCCTCTCTTTTCAGACATCACACAACACAGGCACAAACACACCCATACAAGTATGCTGCGGTACAAGTATGTTAAAACGATGGTTTAAAAAGTACTGCATTCCATGCCCCTAGCGACTATGAAGAAGTCATTCATAAAAACCACAAGCCAGAATATGAACATGCTGAGTCTTATCCGTGTGTGTGTGAGCATTGTGTGGTAAAGAGTCAGAGTTGTTACCTCAGGGAAGGGAGGGAGCTCTGGCTCTGCAGGAAGCTCGTTGTTGACCGTGTCATCTTCAGCCTCAGCAGTGGGCGCCTCCTGAGGTTCTTCGCTCTCTGGGGATTGGCTGATTTCCGGAGAATGGCTGAAAGAAAGAAAGAAAAAAGAATTTCCGCAAACGAAATGAGAGGATGTTTCTACAGGAAATACGTATAGTATACACATGAGTGTACTAAGCAAAAGTGGCAGGTTGTAGAGCTAGACAAAGAGCTACAATAGCTTTAGTAATGTGGTAAAAAAAACTAATGGATTCACCTTCTGAACAAAGCTCTTAACATACTGTTGTGCTGGCGTGTTATTTTGGTCTCTGTACTAGACCTTGATAGAGGGGGATGTTCTGTACTCAGTGTTTTCACAGAATTATGATCTCGCCATATGTGGAAAAATATGTGCAACATTATATTGTACAAATTACTAGCATGACATTGTTTTTTATGAACCATCACATCCTGAGTGCCTGAAACTCCACACAATCCTGTGTCTGTGTGAAAGGTTAGGCAGCTTATACTGCCACCAGGGGGCAGTATAAGCTGCCTAACCTTTCACACAGACACAGGATCGCTTAGGAAGTGAAAGGGAGCATTCAGCTAAGCAGGCAGACAACCACAGACAGAACCTCATGACTAAAACAAATAAGAAAGATGACTGGAAAGAAATGACAACTTAATGTAATCAGAACCAAGTCCAGTTTGATCCCAAACGGGGCTAATGTCCAGACTGTCTCCAGAGTGTTTGACTGAGACCTTTACATAAGTCTTGAGACCTACTGGGAAAATCCCATAGTCATTGTGAGAGAGCACACAACAAAATTGCTTCATGCTTCACCCATGCAAAGAGAGCAGCCCTACTCACAGACGTATCTTGACTACGGTGACAGTGGAGAAGAGGTAGGAGACATGATGAATGAGGTCTTTATAATATTGGTGTTGTGCTTGGGGGTGGACATTTGACCCATCTGAGAAGGGAGGGGGGCTTACTAGACACAATAGGGTCAGAATGAGTAAAACTCCAAACCCCAGTTGAGAACACTTAGAGCACAGATTGTGGTCATGTCAAGCTTCAGAAGCCTGGATTTCTGAACCCACACTACAGAGCACAAGCTCTCTAACAAGCACACACACTCTCTCTCTTTCTCTCTCTGTCTCCGTCTCCCTTCTTTGGCTGGACCTGGGACAAATGCATCCGAAAGGGACCCAAACCCTCTACATATAATCTAATGAAGATCGAATCCTGGGCCCCCTCTCTCCCCTCTCTCCCTGGGCCCGGGACAAGACAAGTCCCTGCGCCGACACACGCAACACTCACAGCCACTAGCAAGGCAGTACAGTACATCTAAACAAACAGCCCAAACACCCCACCCTACTCCTCTTCCCCCACCACCACGGTCTCCTGGGTAGCTTTCTTGCTCACCTTTTGTCTGCTTCCTGAGCGTTGTCATGGGCGTCAGAGTCTAGTATCAAAGCATCTGTGTCCTGCCCCCTGGTCTCATCCACAACATGCTTTAGCTTCTCCTGAAAGAGACAAGGAGAGACAGAGAAATGAAACACTTATTTGGAGTATCATTTTCACTGGTGCACAGTTGCAGTTGTGCAAACAAAAGGAATCAGTGATGGCAACCTGCCCCCCCAGCTAGCACACACACACACACACACACGCACGCACACGCACGCACACGCACACGCATACGCACACGCAGACGCACACGCACGGTCATTACAATACCTGAAAATATGAAGAGAGAGCGAGAGCGAGAGCGAGAGCGAGAGAGAGAGAGAGAGAGAGAGAGAGAGAGAGAGAGAGAGAGAGAGAGAGAGAGAGGGCGCAAGAGAGGGACACAGACAGACAGACAGACAGACAGACAGACAGACAGACAGACAGACAGAAGCTGAAAAAGAGTTCCTTGACCATTCCTCCATCCAGTGCACTGGCCTGGCTATGCTCCAGTGGACATAGCCCAGGGTGGGCCAGGAAGTTACCCTAGTGAGTGACACTCCTCACTGGACTGGAGCAGTTGCTACAACACACCACAGAGCAACATAGTCACGTTTCCTGGCTACAGGCATGTGCTGAGAGAGTTGTGAGAATAACTGAGACAATACGACTCCCACCTCAGCCGTCAGACTAGACGGGACTTAAAATGAAAGATGTTGGCTGAGGGTTCGAAGCGAGGAAGAGACTGTGAGGATGAGAGAAGCGAATATAGTTTCCAAGTCTAGTGAACAAGTGTGTAGAGAGTAGTAAAGGAGAGCCACTGGGTGCATTTTGTGTGTGTGTGTGTGTGTGTGTGTGTGTGTGTGTGTGTGTGTGTGTGTGTGTGTGTGTGTGTGTGTGTGTGTGTGTGTGTGTGTGTGTGTGTGTGTGTGTGTGTGTGTGTAAAACAGTGAACTTAGTTGGAATGCATGTGTGGCTGGAAGAAAGCTTGTGTGTGTATGTGTGTTTGATAACTGGAGAGAATGGAAGATGGAAGAGGAAATAGTATGAGAGAGAGAGAGAGAGAGAGAGAGAGAGAGAGAGAGAGAGAGAGAGAGAGAGAGAGAGAGAAAAAGAGAGAGAGAGAGAGAGAGAGAGAGAGAAAGGGAGAGAAAGGGAGAGAAAGGGAGAGAAAGAGAGAGAAAGGGAGAGAAACAGACAGCCAGCGAACCATGTGTCTTTTAATGAGGTGGTCACGGAGTGCAAGCCGTCCTCAATAAACACCACCACACTCACACACTCACACACAGACACACACACACATATGCACGCACACAATCAACAAGCTCACACACACAAACACATACACATGCATACACAGATACATGCATGCACACACGCCACCCCCCCCCCCCCACACACACACACACAGACAGGATCGCACAGACACAGCATACGCAATGCAACAGGCAACACAAGCTCACACACAGGTCTATCGTGGCCTGTTATCTTCTGTTGTTCAGCAGCACAGCTCATGCCAATGCATGCATCTCTGGCCTGTTACTGGGCAACGCAACACACACACAAGCTCCCAAACATTAGAGAGAGAGAGAGCTCAGAGGCACTGTTGATGAGGCTTCTGAGCAATGTCCTGTCAGAACGGTGCGTCAGAACCTTGGAACTACTGACAAACAAACACACACACACACACACACACACACACACACACACACACACACACACACACACACACACACACACACACACACACACACACACACACACACACACACACACACACACACACACACACACACACACACACACCTGCAGTCAAAAGCACATCTGTTCATACGTATAGTCATTCTGACAAACGCACACACCCGCACATTGCATGCAGTGCGCGCACACACATACTACACACACACACACTTAATTTGCAACACAGGCCTTATCGTCCGGTAGCTCCCCTGAGCTCTGAGCAATGAAAGCAAGCCATAGAGTAGAGCTGATTTGCCTAACCCGCCTCTCATGGTCATTCACACACACACACACACACACACACACACACACACACACACACACACACACACACACACACACACACACACACACACACACACACACACACACACACACACACACACACACACACACACACACACACACACACACACACACACACACACACACACACACACACACACACACACACACACACAGAGAGAGAGAGAGAGAGAAGAGAACTGAGCCCCTCCTGTTCAGCAGGTGAGTGAGGCTCAGGGCATGCAAGGCAGGCAACCTCACTGACACACACCATACCAGCGACGCTTCAAAACAAGCCGTTTGCCGTTTGCATCCATAACGAGAGTAAATAGACCTTATAATAGTTCTCTGTGTACACAACGTCATTAACACTGGGGCCATGGCCAAACGTTAGCCGGCCTCTCTCTCTCTCTCTCTCTCTCTCTCTCTCTCTCTCTCTCTCTAGCTATCTCAGTCCCTCCAAACTTCCTCCATCTGAATATCATGACACTGTCACATTGTATTTTTAACCCTTTCCCTCTTCCTCTCACTCCTACTTCTCTCTTGCCATCTCGCTCTCTCTTTCTATCTCTCTCTTCACCTTCTCCAATGTCATTTCATCTTGCTCTCTGTTTTTTTTTGCCGTGCCCACTCTCGTCTCTCTCCGTCTTCCTCGCTCAGTCAAATTCCATGTCCTCTTTCTCTCTTCCCCTCTCTCTCGGTTTCCCTGTCGTTCTTGCCATCTCTCTCGTGCTCTGTCTGGTAGAACAGCCATGTAAGGCACTTATGACTAAACCAAAAACAAACAGACCGAGGAGAGAGCAGGAGGGGAGCGACGACACTGTTGCTGCTGCTATTGCGGTTACGGCTAGGACAGCTCTAGGAGGGCCCTGCCGTCGCTCGAGCGGTAGGGCACTGCACTGCTACACTGGCAACACGGGTTTGATTCCGGCCCGGGGCAATCGCTGACCCTTCCCCGTCTCTCTCTCCTCACTTGCTTCCCGTCAGCCTGTTCTGTTACAAAAATAAAGGGCCAACCCCCAAAAGGACAGCTCTTGGAGACAACAACCACCTCCTCCTACCTCTCCCTTTACCACCTCCACCTCCACCTCCCTCGCCATCACCTCCTCTCAGGGATGCTGACAGCTTTGACCGGGCCCAGGACAGAGTCATCTGAAATGCCCTCACCCCCCACTCAGTACACACAATGTGATAAGATGAGGACTCAATTCTGGGCCCCCTCTCTCCCTGGGCCTGGGACAACTGTCCCCTTTGTCCCCCCTGCTGGCTTCCCCCTGACTCCTCTTCCCTGGTATCTACAGTAAAAGACACAGGGTTGGTGTGGTTACACCATAAATCAGGGTTGCCAAGATGATGGCAACACAGTTGCGCAACTACCCTCCCCCTTTCATCTCCTCCCACCTCCACCTCCTCAACTGTCCCCTCACGTCCTCCTACCTTTCCCTTCACCTCCTCCTCCCTCCTAGCTCACCCCCTTCACTTCCCTGCCCACCTCCTCCACCCAGGCTAGCAACAAGCAACTGGTTTGGTGTGCCTCAGTCATGAATCAGGGTTGTCAGGTGATGACATTGTACAGCAGTTGCCCAACTATGAACCGCCCCCCTTCATCGTCCCTCCCACCTCCTCAACTCTGCCCTTCACCTGCACAGGCTAGGTGCAAGTCAGATGATGGCATCATAGTTGGCCAACTATGCCCCCCCCCCCCCCCCCTCATCTCCTCCCATCTCCTACCTCTCCCTTTTCCTCTTCCCACTTACACCCTCCTCCCCCCACCTCTTCTGACTTGCCCCTGCCACCCCTTCACCTCAAACTCCATCTCTCTTCACCTACACATCCCCGCTAGCAACACGGTAAATCAATGCACAGCAAATTTTGCTGAGGTACTGTCAACAGTTGTAGAGCAGGATCAACTTGCTGTTACATATGAGTCACTGCCTTGAGTATAGTAGGACACTGTACATTTGATGCTAAAGTGAGGCAACTGTGGGGGTTGGGACTAGACCCGGAAACTGGAAGAAAATCAACATTTCCCATTCATGTCTATAGGAAACTTGAAGCAAAAAATACAATTGAGTTTTCATTTTTATCCACATGTTGCGTTTACTACAAAATATACACATTTAAAAATATCCGGATACGTGTTAACAGCACCTTAGAGAGCCATTTAATAGTGTAATGACCAATGAGCATTGTTAATAGGACAGAATTCTTTTAAAATTCAGGGCAATCGTCGTCAAAGGCAATCGTTAGCACTTGTTCTCAGCATTGCTAGGGTACGAATCGGGAAATTTAAGGCGGAAGAATCCTTGCAGATCAATCGGGGATGTCTTAGTGTTGAATTAACACTACTGCAACATTTACTGAGTGGTTACGGTAGGTGCGGCTCCGCCATCAATCAGGGTGGCTTTCCAGATGATGACGCCCTCAGAATTGCCCAACTATGAATCAGGGTGTTGCTAGACGAGGGGCAGTGGCAGGGTTGGTTGCCAGGGCAGCAAAGGTAGCCATGCCAGGGCACATGAATCAGACTTGGAAAAATAAAGGCAGAGTCATTACTGTCAAGAGCATGGGCCAGCTCGCTCTGAAAGCCCTGCATTAAAAAAAGCCACACCTACAGCAATAGAGTTGTGATGTATTGACAAAACAATGGCACGCAAAAAAAATGTGCACATTTGCTTTCTGAAAGCCCTGCGTTAAAAGCCACACTGAAGGCAATAATGGTTGCGTTGTATTGACACACCAAGACAAAAATGTGCACATTACAGACAAAATATGCTGGGAGTACAAACGTTGTTTTCCTAAAAATACCTCCGCCCCACTCTGTGTGTGCTTGGTATGTTTCTCCAGGTGGCACTCCAGGCAAAGCGAGGGGATGGATGAGTGGAAGAGTATACACTCGAGAGAGACTAAACTATAAAATAAAAGTGGAGGATGGTTTAGGGGGGGGGGGGGTGGTGGCTGGTTCTATGGCAGGAAAGAGGGCTCGACAAGTTCAGACAGCGCAAGATTCCACAAAAGCCTCTTCTGCGATGCCCCATATCCTTTCTACTGTGAGAGCTTTCTTGCATACACAGAAGGGCTGACTGGTGGTGTTTTGGGCAATCAAAACCACACAAAGGCGGCTCTTCAAAATCGCAGTAGTGTAAAGAAATATATGTGCACGACACACACACACAACATCATACACACACAGCATCACACACAGCATCACACACAGGCGCACGCACACACACACACCTCAAACAACCACCAGCCATCTCCACCCTTTTCAAACATTCCAGGAATAAACATACATATGGAAACCCAAGCCTGTGGGGCCTCTTATCTAGCAACACGCACACACGCGCACACATGCACACATGCACACGCCTCTCTACAGCACCAGAGAACACGCACTTACACAGAGAGCACACACTAACCATCTCTACCATAACTCTGATTTTACCAAGTCATTGATGTTCATAACATGTGTAATACACCTTTGCCAAACTACAACCAGCTGAACCACCCGCCCCATCTGCTGATTATGCAGGATGGAATATACATCCTGTGAAGTGGAGTCCAACAAGATCAGGACCAGATGTAATGGCCGCCCGGGGAAATGATGGTCGAGCAGAAGCTTACGGCTGGCTAAGGCCATGCTAGAGCATTGCAAGGGGGACCAGACACTTGTGGAGTATTGCCTGAACTTGACTCACTAAACCAGTTAGCCTAGAAGAAGTGATTAACCATCTAATAGTGGTTAATCATCTAATAGACGAGTCTGGAGTTCTCATTTTGTTAAAGAGGTTTACCACTTTCTGTAGGTTAACTTAAATCAGGTTTATCACTTATCAATGTTCTTGGAATACCCACTTGGCTTTTCTATACACAACAAGGAGCACAGAAAAGGTATGTTGGAGCATTACGGAACAAGCATAATGGAACTATAGGAAGAACATGGGAATTGTTTAGAGAACCATTGAAAAATGTCCATACCAAAATGTATGCACACACCCTCCCTCACCCTGTCTCCCATGCAATGTGTGAAGGAAATGACATGGTTCTGTGTCTGAAACCTGAGTAAGGACACACGCACACGGCTCTCATCAATACTGATTACAGGCCCTTCTGCCTCTGTCAGAGAACTGTGTGCAGAGTCTGTGCACTGGCCTTTGTCAGAACCGGCTGTGACAGCCAGGCCCTCTGATAGTGGACCACATCACCCATCTGTCTCTCTCAGTCAGTCTGCCCGACACGCTCATCACATTCCCCACATCCTTCCTGAGCTCTGGGATAGACAGAGCACGCCTCCAGCCAGTGCTTTATCCCGCTTAACACGCTTGCCATTCTACTTGAGATACCGAGCCTACTCCAAGGCAGACATACAGAGATACAGTTTAAGAGAGAAAGAGATGGAGATATAGGGAGAACAAATGGAGAGACAGAGAGCGGGAGAAACTGACATTAAACTGTTGTGACAAAACATGGTTACTGCATGCCAAGGGCGTAACTTTATGCTGACAATTAGGGGGGTCAAGATTTCCATCTAAATGAATTAAATGGCTAAACAGTTTTCTTCAGTATTTGCATGTACAGTTATGTATGTTACCTGGTCATTTGTGCCTCCTGCGCTGTCTCTCTCTGTACTCTCTCTCCCTGTTTTTGGTCATCCGATTCTCCTTCGCCTCGTTCTCTCCCTCTGTCTTCAACTGATGCACTTCCTCCATCACCTCCTTTCTGTTGCTCAACTGCTACATCTCCTCCGTTGCCTCTCTCTCCTTCAACTGCTGCACCTCCTCTGACACCTTCATACTCTATCTCTTGAACTGGTTCACCTCCTTTGTCACCTCCTTCTCTCTCTCTCTCTCATCGGTGCTTCCTCGTCTCTCTCTCTGGACACCCGTCTCTCTCTCATCAGCTGTACCTCATTGGCCTTGGATCTCTCTTTGGTGACCAGCACAATCAAGTTCTTGAACATGATATAAAAAAAAACCTCAGTTAATGTTCAAATGGCTTGGCAGCAAACTCACATCAGAGTTTTAGAGAATGCATTTTCCCAATCAGGCTAAAGTCAAGCTGTCAGAAAATCTCCATTTGTAATGTGGCATATAGCAATAAAGCAAAGATGAGTTAATTAATTAATTAATTTAAAAACATTCCTACCCTTTGCTTAGTAGGCCTAATTCATATGATCAGAATAAAGCTACAGTCAGAGATGGTTGATAAAATCTTTGATGCAGTGCCAAATATGAATGACATATCCCAACCATCAATCACTAATCAGGATGCTGCACAAATAGGATCTCTTGTCTGCTGTTCGCCATGTTGTTAATCATATGATCAGAAGAAAGTTGCTGTGGTAGAAATTAAAGTAGCCTGCTGGCTACATAATATCCCATACCCATTATTTATACAATTGACTGTTGTTTTTTTTTTTATAACTAAATATACAGTGGCGACTGGCGACAAAAATATTGAGAGGACCTCCTCTGTCTCTCTCCAAGCACAGCCACGCATAGTGTCACGCGAGAAAGGAACCCCTTCCCAACCCTCTCTCGTGTCTCTCTCTTCATTACTTCACTGGCGAAACAAACTGTAATCGCTTGGCTGTTGTCAACAAATGCGATTTTGAAAACAAAATATAATGCCACAATACATCTTATTTAAAATGGATGTGTTTACTATTGGTGTCAAAAAACTTACAGGCATTTTGGTTCAGCTGCATTGAACAAGCTTCTCATTTGAAGTGGATACTATCATAGGAAATCACGCAGGCTACTGGACAGGGGGTAACCAAAAACTACTCAAATGACGTGAAATAAAACAAACAGACGTCCGATTGCTAGGGTTTCACAAAATGTGTTGGTTTGAGGGAGTAAATATCCCAAGTGCTAGCCATCAACGAAGTCCAAAATAGCCAGCCACGTCCAGTGTTATTGAACTAGCTGTCTGTCGTAACCTAGCATAAAATAGCTATATAACTAACTGACAGGCAGAAAGGCAGTGGTACACTATAGGTTCTCAAAACACTCGGAAATAATGTCTCTTATGCCAAAGACGCATCCACGCATGATCATGTGGCAATTGCAAGTTAAAAGTAGAAAAAAACAATTGCTCAATACTTGATAAAGCTGATCGCTAATCAGTTTGAATGTGGGATAGTGGAGAAGAGGATTACCCATTGAGAGATTCCCTGATTGTCGCTCCCAACGCAGGACGCTCCCCGGTCGGCTCGCTCCCACTAGCCAGACTATCGATCCCACCGCCATATAACGGAGCTAGTTATCTTTTTGATGTTAGTTTTTTGTTTCTAACCCTAACCCTAACCTTAACCCTAAACCTAACCCTAACCCTAAATTGCTTGTATGTGGCAGTGTATGATAATACGTGAAATATAATCGGGTGGGACTACACGTCCGGGAGTGATAGAAACACCTGGGACTACACGTCCGGGAGTGATCTCAGTTGGGAGTGTCCATCTACCTCCCCCATTGGACAGTACGTACACAACCAGACCTCCTTGTACACAACTAACGCAGATTTGGGGAATACCAAGGGGGCAGGGGGGGTTACATTACAACATGATTAAACATAACTGAACGAAACTATTTTTCACTATTTTACATAAAATGGGTAAAGTTGTTCATGCAAGACAAGTACTGTAATTATATAGGGGGGGTTGTAGCCTACAATTATATAAGGGGGGTTATAATGTCAGGATTTGAAGTCTGGGGGGGTCAAAACCCCCGTAACCCCCGTGGAAATTACGCCCATGCTGCATGCTCTTCTTAATGGATTGGGTCAGCCCTGCTTGGGTCCATGCAGGATACGTTTTTTTTTTTTTTTTTTTTTTTACTGTGGCGCACTTTCCCATAGTACTGAAGCTTGTTAAGCGCAATTCAATTTGTCATGTGAAACTGTGGTAGAGGAGCAGTCCCCTTTAGCAGATTGCCTCATGTGTCCCCAACGAATGTGAATGAATGGAACCATGCAAGTACCGGTATGTGTCTACGTGCATGAAAGCCATGAGGAGCTATTTTGAGAATTCCTCAACGACACAGATTAGATCACACACTGTAAAGACAAGTATCCAAGGTGTAGGTGAAGATTATCATTAACCTAGGTGCTGTTATCCAAAGAGTTGTAAGCAACTAACTCAAAGAAAACTAACTCAAACAAATAAACTGTTCGGACAGTGCCCAAGGCACCGGAGAACACTTTCAAATACGGACTGCGAGGAAGCGTCAGCTGGGGCAGGATACTGGCAAAGGGGGGGGGATGGAAGAGGACTCGTGATGGTAGGGTTAGTTTGTAGTCAAGGGAATGGGTCTTTTCCATAGAGGTAGAAAATAACACTAGAGGTTACTCCGCCCCCCTTCTGACGGCAATCTGTGGCAGCCATTATCTGTAGGTAGGTCTGATAAATAGAAATGAATGGACAAGGAGGCTCACCTCTGTCAAAAAATGGCTTAATAATTTGAAAATGTCCATCGACACACTCTACAAGGACAATAGTTGAAGTGTGTTGCTAAATATGTGCAGAATTAATATAATTTGATTTTTAGATGTATTTTATCGACTCATATGATTTAAGTAGATATTTATCCTGACATTTCAAATCTAGTCTTTGATTAATAGGTTACGTCATATTCACACAGTTTTAGTCCATTTTTTAACAGAGGTGGGCGTGTTCTCCATTGACTTGAATTGACTGAAGGTGCCTACACTACCTACAGACAATGGGAGGCGCCATGTGCCACTTCCCAGTGCTGTCGTGAATTGCCATGTCCACTCTAGTGTTATTTTCTACCTCTATGGTCTTTTCACACATATCTCTCGCAACCTTCAAAAAGCATCCATGCACTGTGTGCTGTTGGTCATCTCCTCTGTTGTAGGTCACGTTAGGTAAAAGTGCCTGTTACATCTAATGTAATGCAATGTGTCAGTATTCTTTTGGGAACGGCCAGTGAAGAGAGGTGTGAGTGGAAAGAAGAGCAAGAAGAGTGTTGTGACGGGGAAAGGAGGAGTATATTGAGGAGGAGTGTGATCAGGGAGTGTTCGTTTGGGGAGCATACTGCTACTGTCGCTTGGCAAGTGAGAGGTTTTTTTTTTTAAACACAGATTTGAACATGCCTGACTTTGCAGCTGGGGCGTCATAAAGTAGTCATCAATCCCTCCCTACCATACTGCGCCCAAATCCCCTGAGCAAATTACCACACGATGCTCCTGGCACTGCCAAGAGACGAGCATCCATGTATTTAGCAGAATCATTCCACAATTGGGAGGATCAGCCACACGCACGCACGCACGCACGCACGCACGCACGCACGCACGCACGCACGCACGCACGCACGCACGCACGCACGCACGCACGCACGCACGCACGCACGCACACACACACACACACACACACACACACACACACACACGATTGCTAAATGTAACATGTACACTTAACAAGTGTCCATCACACATTGTGAGCAGTCTACTGTGGCAAGAGACACAAAAGGTGAAGTTAGAGTACAGAGAGGAAGTCGATCAGGAAGTTCTGCATCAGACATCACAAGGTACAGTTATTATAATTAGCTGGACAAACAAACCATTGAACAACAGGTGGGTCAGGTTAAAAAGGTGGAAGGTAGTAAAAAAGAAGTTGAAGACTCATGTATGTGTGTTTACACGTGTGCGTGTTTGTGTGTTTGTGTGTGTGTGTGTGTGTGTGTGTGTGTGTGTGTGTGTGTGTGTGTGTGTGTGTGTGTGTGTGTGTGTGTGTGTGTGTGTGTGTGTGTGTGTGTGTGTGTGTGTGTGTAATCTAGGAGTGACTTGTTTGTGTTTTAGTCCTAGTTATTTATTCTATCAAGTAACTTCCAGCAATATCTTGATTTGTAATGATCTCCAAATCCAGATCCAAATAAAATATGTTTGAGCTTGTGCATGTAGTTTGTGTGTTGTATGGAGCATCATCTTACAGCATCCCCGTTTGTAGTCCGCTTCCGTGAGGACAGTCTTTGGCGGCCACGTAACGAGAGGCTGCGTAGAGACTGCCTGCTCCGGGACGCCAGGCTCCGCAGGGGCATCACGGCCCTCTGGAACCTCGCGCTCTGTCCCCTGATCATTCCTCCTCCACCTCCAGCGGCCTGGTCCTCCTCCGTCTCCTCCACCACCTGTGCTCCTCGCTGCCCCAGAGCCCCGGAGAACACGTCCAGAGCGCCCTGCATGGAGCGCCGCACGCTGCCCACCCAGCCCGACACCTGGGCCTGGGCGGTGGTCAGCTTATCGCCCAAATACTGCATCCTGAGAGAGGAGTCCCTGGTGCTGGCAGTCACAGCCCTGTGGAGGGTTTACGTGTTGAGAGTCAAGGCCCTGAACGAGGTGACCTTTGGAAGCCCAAGTTGAGTTATGGTTTTTAGTCCTCTTGCTTGCAAATAACTGGATCTCCAACAGGTTCAATGGTGTAGATCCAACAAGCTTGCGTGCAAGTCCTTCGCGAATACGAACTGAAAGGAGCTAGGTGTGTATGGTGCCCACATGTGCGTGTGCGTGCATGTGTAAGTGTGTGTATGTGAGCACGTGTGTGTGAGTGTGTGCAGACTTTGTTTGTTCCCAAAAAAGCGTCTGCTGCAGATGGTCCTGTGGCAGCTCTTTGCTTTGCTTACATTCAGTAGATGCTTCTAGTCACAAGGCCTCGCCGGCGAGCCAGACGTATCCATGAGCTTTTAGTGTCACATGCAGGGCTGGGTGTGCTGTGCTGCGCGCCATGACGGATTCCTCAAAAGCCACAGCCGCAGCTCCAATAGTACTCTCCACATGCATGTTGTGGCCTCCACATACAGATCCTTCTGAGCTCATGGCTCAAACATGTCAAGTCTCAGGGTCTCCCAGCCCCCCCTCGCCAACTGTTAAGCTTAACACACAACCAGTGACATGACACCCCCTTTTAAAAACAGCTCTCCCCAATCTGTAACCTCAAGGGTTAATGAATTGAACAAGTCTCTAAAGTCAAACTGAAGTTTAATGTACATGCAATCAGCTAACCAATGGTTTAAAAGTCAGCAGACCCCCATGCTTTTGCAGTTACACAACTAGGTAATTTGTTATGAAATATGGGCGATATTTTCAGCAGCTAGGTTAAAAGCAAGTTTCGCAAAACAGTCACTTGTGCAGTCACATTTGCAGACTTAGCTGTGACTTGTTAAGCTGTTTCTCAGGAGGCTTACAGTCAACAAACATTCATATTATGTCACAGAGATAAGGCTTGTTCAATAGTCCAGGGGTCTGCCTTAAGTAAATATGAATCGCCATCGCCTCAAATCAGTTTTTAGTGTCTTTATCAATCCAACATTCAACACTTTGCTCTGCTACACATCAGATCACCAATCTCCTGATTGTACATCATGCCTCCATATCACTTGATAACATTCAACTCAACACTCACACTATCGCTAGTTTTAAGTCATTTCATCATTGCTGTCAGTTGGTCACACACCCAACCTGTCAAGTTTACACCCCGGGAAGACCTCACGTCTTGTCGTCACCTCAATATCCGTCTCTTTCTTGTTATCCGCTTCGTACAAAGTGAACAGCAACGTCCCAGAGAAAGACACAAATCAGAAGCCAGGCGATAGCTCAGGTAAAGACCAGATATGGACAGTCACGGAACCTCATTCCTTCTGCCCTGTTGCTCTCTTTCCGTCCCCCTTGCAGAGCGGGTCTCTCCTCTTTCCTGTTCACAGCTGAAAGCGTCAAAGATGAGGAGAGGGAATCGCAGATACAAAGGTGCACTCTGTTCACACAGCTGTGGGGAGGTCCCAACCAACGGCAGCAGAAGCTTTGCTCTCGCTCTCTCTCTCTCTTTCCCTCCCTCTCTCTCTCTTTTCATTCCCCCTCTCCCTCTCTCTCTTTCACTCTCCAGCCTCTCCCTGCTGCAGGTAGGGGCAGGTACCGGAAATGAAAGAAGGAAAGACAGAGAGAGAGAGAGAGAGCGAAAGGACGTCCTCTTTCGCCTCTGCTTCCCCACAGTAAGCACAACAGTTCCACCAACACGGACATCAAACCAGTGTCAACGGCGGTGTGTACACGACTAACCACGGGAGTCTTTCCATAGAAGGCTGAGAGTGCAACGTGTGGAATAGACAACTTACTGTCTATGAGTGAGGGAAAGAGAGGGGCCGAGAGAAAGAGGGGGAGAACTTCTGTCAGAGAGAGATGGAGAGAGAGAGAGAGAGAGAGAGAGAGAGAGAGAGAGAGAGAGAGAGAGAGAGAGAGAGAGAGAGAGAGAGAGAGAGAGATGAAGGTGTGAACCATGGCTCTTGGCATGACAGTGGTTCACTCCCTCCTTCACTGGCCTGTTTGTGCTTGTTACACACTCTGGAGAGAGAGAGAGAGAGAGAGAGAGAGAGAGAGAGAGAGAGAGAGAGAGAGAGAGAGAGAGAGAGAGAGAGAGAGAGAGAGAGAGAGAGAAAGAGCAAGAGGGATGGGGGAAGAGGGGAAGAGGGGAAGAGGGGAAGAGGGAGAGCATGCAAAAATGAGGGAGCGTGCAACAGAGGAAGAGAGAGTGCGATGGAGGGATGAGGGGAGAGGCAGAAGAGGAGGAGTTGGTTTAGAGAAGGGAGGAGACTGGGAGGAGCCACCAGAGGGACAAAAGCAGACTCCATGAGAGACCATGTTTGGTATTTATGCAATACTTGCATCAAAGAGTTACAGAGAGAGAGAGAGAGAGAGAGAGAGAGAGAGAGAGAGAGAGAGAGAGAGAGGGAAACAGGGAGGCAAAAGGAGAAAAAATAGACGTACAGTACGATAGAGGGAAGAAGACGAGGGAGGTGGGTGAAAGATGGGTGAAAGAAAGGCAATAGAGGGAGAGAGATATATGGACAAGCAGGGAGAATACATTGAGAGAGACAGCAACAGAGAGCGGAGAGAGAAAGATGAAAAGAGTGAAAGAGGAGAGGGAGAGAGCAAGAAAAAAGAGGACGAGTCAGAGAGGGAGAGAGAGAGAGAGAGAGAGAGAGAGAGAGAGAGAGAGAGAGAGAGAGAGAGAGAGAGAGAGAGAGAACGAGAACGAGAACGAGAACGACGAGAGGTACAGAGAGGTATGAGTGGGAATGTTGTAGCTCTGAGTGCAAACAGAGGGAGCTTTTCCTACACAAACAGCTCTTTGCCAGGAGTGGCGCTGGCTCCATATTTGTGCCCGTCCGGCCGTCCAGCCTCCGCACTAATGGACGCCCCATGCACACTCCCCTGCCTGCCAAATGTGAGGCTGACATGTTGTGTACACATAATACTGATGACTTCCCCCTGTCTGTCCGCAAGTGACATTGAGCTGACATCACACGGCAGTTAAAAGAACTTACTTCAGACAGTTACGCACTATTTTGGTTGAATCCAAAACACTCCCTCCTCTCGCTGTAATATGTTCTGTATATAGGGGTGCAGTGTTTGTGCAGTACAAGTTACGGCTGCTTTGTTCTCTACATAATTGCTCTATTCAGGGAACGAGTGAACATTTCAGATTCAATTTCAGAGACACGTCATGTGACATGGAACAGTCTGAAACAGTGCATTACAGAACTACACTGAGAAAGGAGTGGGGGGTGCACCACTCCAAAACATCCCTAAAGGCTAGTCGTTTTCGCCAGAGATAAACTAAGCAAGCCCCAACCCCCCTACTCCTATCCCAATAGGAAGTCAAAGGAAAAACAGTACAGTAAAATAAACAAAATGAGTTGTAGTGCCCTCTGGTGGTCATATGAGAGAAGTCAAATGAGGTTTACTCCCATTACACACAACAGATACTTTTTTCCCCCTCTTGTTGGCCTCCCAACTGTTACTACTGCTACTATTACAAACACTGCAGGCCAGGAATGGAGAAGTCAGGAGAAATAAAACCAAACAAAAAGTAAGCGACGGATAAATGTTTTTACAAGACTACACAAAATACTAAAAACAAAAAGACTAACTGCGATATTTCATAGTCTGTAGCATAGCACTGCTTACTCAGCCATAAGTGCAAACTGATGGTTGTATAAAAGACAGCTGTGGATCTACTATCCGGTCTTTAGCCAAGCCTTGACTCAGTTATCCACTCATCTAGCTAACCGTATAGTTTAGTTTGAGAGTACTCAGATAAGTCCCTGTTTCATGTTATATACTGTTGCGGTGGCAGCACAGATCACCAATTGTGTGTGTGTGAATGTTTTTAAATAATCGTCTCCTCAGCTCCATAACATTGATACTTCTGTCATTTGGCTTTCAAACCATTCCCGCAAGAGGGGCTAGATGTGTGCATGGTATTAGAGTCCATGTAAAACCAGGGCATTTCAAACCATGCAACAGATTTTGAAATATGATATCTGAGAACAAACGGTCTAAGAGGCAAACAAAATTTAGCATGCTTGGATCTTGAATAATGTTGAACAAAAATGTATTCATCAAAACATGAGCATGATAGCCAGAGGGCTGCCAAATACTGTACAACGGACACACAAATACATGACATGCCCCTGGCTATTTTGATAAACACATCTTTTATGGCCCATCATGCAGCATAGCCAATTCAGTTTGCATGGGTGTTGTAGCTATTTGAATATGCACATTTCTAAAATCCTACAATTTTGGAACACCCTGTACTGTTTCCACATCCAAATATCAACGAAATATGATCAGCAACCGTTGCCAACAATGACCTTGCCCACCTTCCGTATGTCAACTCCTCCGAATGACCTTCTCATCTTTCTGGCCCTTTCTCTGTGACTTCCTCCCCTTCTCTACGCAGGCTCAACTAGGATGTGGCCACGAGTGCGTCCTGTCCTCTGTGCCCTGACTATTGCTGAGTACAGATGAAACACTCCCCTGAGATTTCGATGTAGTAGCCTACACAAACTAGTGGTTACATTCTAGCCATTTTAGCTTCTTTAATGCACTAGCAATATTGCAGTGTTAATTCAACACTTTGAGAGTAATTACAGCTGCTGAGTACAGCTCAAGCCCTCCCCAGAAATATCTACGTAGTGCACAAGCTAGTGATACATGCCAGCCAGTTTACTGTCTTCTTCAATGTGCATTGATTTTTGTGTTTGACATAGAAAAACAACGGATGGTATTCTGCAGTAGAGATGTTAGTCAATCAGAAAAGGAAGAGAGAATCCCCGGTGTTCTACTCTGCTCTACTAGTGGTGGCCTATATTGCAGCCATTATAGCTGCTTTAATGCTTACTACATTTTGCAGTGTTAGTTTAACACTTAGAGAGCGGGAACAAATACACTTCAATATACAATGTAGAAGAGTGTTGAATTCGACTCTAAGAATCAACACTACAAAAGTGTGTGACAAATTGTTCCAAAGACATCCCAATCAGCCAATCACATGAGGAGGAGAACCCTCGGTATGGTATGATGTCACCATTTGGAATAGACAAGCTAGTCGTTCTTTGGTGATATTTTATGTTTGTCTTTAATATGTCTAGCATATGACAGCTGATGGGTATCCTCCAGTAAACTCCAATCCAATCACAAGAGAGAAGCCTCAGTATGGCAAAATAATGTCTCTATGTCTAATGGTTAGGTTGAGAGCACAGAGATAAAAAAGAGAGGGAAAGGGAGAGAGCTAAGTAAGCAGTGATGGAGGAGAATGATGACATGGCCAGATGTTAGCCCCTTCTCCCTTCCCTTCCCACAGCACGGCCCTCTATGCCACAGTCTCAACACTCGCAGCAGATGTCTGACTGCTGCACTTAAGCACGAGACTCGCTCGGCTCCAGATGAAAATAGCGAAGAACTCTTTAAGGGCCGAGCAGAAGGAAAAAAAAGTTCCCCTATCAGCCATTTTTATCTGGCGCTCAGCAGGGGCTTATTACAGCAAAGAATTTGTCCACACAAGCGAACGTTTCACACAGGCACCATTCTAGCACAGAACATGCGTTGTGAGCGCTTCTGCTCTCTGTTATTGTGTGCGCAGATGTGAAACTACAAACATGGTGAAACCACAGACGTGCTGCTCACTCTGAAGGGCAGTTTAGTGCAGACGTTGAGAGCAAACCTTGTCATTTGATTCGCAGTGGACCAGATTAGCCCACAAGGTAATGTGGTCTATTGTTAGCACTGCTCATTTTGTTTGATTACAAACTGTGGCGTACAGAAACATGACAGAACATAACAAACAGACTATAACCTGACTATAACAGAAGCTGTGCAAACTCAAAAAATGAAGTTTTTGTCCTCTTCTTCAGACTGTCATTCATTTCCATTGCACAATAACAGTTATGCAGGCTTGTGTTATGTGTTTAATGTGAGTGGAGTGTGTGTGTGTGTGCATGTGTTTGGGGGCCCCAGAAGAATGTGAACCAGGAAACGATACTCAACACTACAGTTCTTATCGAAGCGTATTGAAAGATTTAAGATTGTACATGTATTTCCACATGGAGAAAGACGGTGCTAACATTACACTGTTCATGTGGATAACCTCAGTCAATGTGCTATCACAACCAGACGGTGAGGCTGTAAGGTCGAAACCCTTCAGACCAAATAAGAACAGGTGGTGTTGATTAGGCACCCCTTTGAGTGGTTTCAAGTGGTGGGTAGAGTAGCGTAGAGTTCCCCTGTGAAGGGTATCTCCCACTAGGGGGCAGTAAAGATACCTTGATGGAAAAAAAAACATTTCCTCATTTTTTTTCTGGCCAGGATTTCCTACTCTTGTTGAATCCGTCCCTCTCTGGAATTTCAGCACATCTAAAAATGGCATTCCAGAGGCCCTGTGTGTCTCTGTTTTGTGTATACGTGAGAGAGAGAGAGAGAGAGAGAGAGAGAGAGAGAGAGAGAGAGAGAGAGAGAGAGAGAGAGACAGAGACAGAGACAGAGAGAGACAGAGAGAACACTATATGTGTGCTTGTTAGAGAACTTGTGTTCTGTAATGTGGGTTCAGACATATCACAAACATGTACCTTGACCCAGTCTCTGAGAGTGCTGTCCATACATGTCTTTTACACTTATTCGAAAAATATTTGGACATTTTGCGGTCACTGATTGCATTAGCTCCTTACTCAATCTCGCACGGTCGTCTTGCCAAAACTTGTCTACAACTGCACAAAGATGTGGATTCCCAGTTTGTACTAGGAGGTGACTGTTTACAGATAGGAGATAAAGACGTGAAGCTGATAAGAAGTCATTTCACAACTCTGAGCTTCTTTGTGTCTGTCAGTTGTCTGTTTGCATATTATGAGTGTGTTTATGTGCTCGTATAAGAAAAAGGCAAAGGACAGAGAGAGAGAGAGAGAGAGAGAGAGAGAGCATGTGTATGTTTGAGTCTTGTCAGTTTCGCTGAAACGCCTCTCCCCATTACTCTCTGTCAAACGTTAATCCGCGTATTGAAACGCATGTGACTGCCTTCTGCCTTCAGTGAGTGAGTGTGTGCTGACATCACGGGGCAGCATCCAGCACCAGGTCAAACCAGTGGGAAATTCCAGGCTAACTGCATGCCCTTAAAAGGCTTATCGGCCCATCGGGCCTTATCAAAATCAGCATGGACTCCTTCATTTCCTTTGCTATCTGTCTCATTCCCTGCGCCTGTCTATTCCCCGTCTCTGGTTCAGATGTTAAGTTTAGCTAGGCTTGCCTCCAGTGGTCATGCCAATTTACTAAAATCGCATGCAATCACATGAGCACTTCTTTCTAATGGACTCTTTCTAATGGTTGTTGCAGTGCATGTGAGCAAGTTCATGAACAAGGATCCACTATTCCAACTTATTAAGCCATTTACAAAAACAAAAACACACACACACATACACACACACACACACACACACACACAAACACACACACACACACACACACATACACACACACACACACATGACGCAAATACACACACTCAAACATATAGGCCTACAAAAATTCATTTACACACACAAACACGCAAAGACACACAAACACACAACCAAACACACACACACACACAAGCATCTAATGTGCCACACACAGCTGAAAGCTGAAAGCTCTGCAAGCTCACCTCGACTGGCCTGGCTGCTTCCTCCAGCTCCTCCCGAGTTGCACCAGGCTCCAGGGTGGCCTGGCTTTCCTGGCTGGCGCGCTCCTCCTGCTGCTTGGCAGTCTCCAGCACTGGGCTGGGGCTGGGGCTCCTTCTCTTCTGCGGCTCCACCTCTGGAACAGTTGGCTCATCCACCGACTCCTCCACAACCTCCTCCTCCTCCTCCTCCTCCACAGGCTCCCTTCTCTCCACCCTCCTCCTCCAGAGCAGCTTCTCATCCTCATCCAGTGCCGCCTCCTCCGCCCTGGGCCTGGCAGAGGGCCTGTCGTCCAGAGGGGTGCTTGTAGGGGACCTTGTCCTTGGCCTGGTGCCCCTCCTGCGGGGCCTGGCCGAGAAGTCGTCGTAGGTGACCTCGGGCGGGAGCGCTGCGCTAGATGGTGCAGAGTCGGTGCCAGCCGGGACGGATGGTGCTAGAGTTCGTGGGGCAGGCTGAGGAGGCTCGTCTGCCCCAAAACTGATCAGATCATCGCATGTGGCAACCTCCTCTTTGGCGGAGACTGGCCGCTGCTTGTCTTCGTCTTTAACATCCCCCCATATCTCTTTCTCTTGCTCCCTCTGCCGATCTTTCTCTCTCTCTTCTCTGAGAGTCTGTTCGAGTTTTTCTTTTTGTTGTCTCCTCCTCTCCTCTTCCAGCTGTTGCTGTTTCTGCCTGGCCTCCTCTTCCAGTCGCCTCTGATGCTCTCTCTCCTCCTCCTCCCTTTTTCTCTGCCTCTCCTTTTCAAGCCGGTCCCGTTCTTCCTCCTCTCTCTTCTGCCGCTTCATTTCTTCCTGTTTTTCTCTCTCCAGCCTCTCCTCCTCTTCTCGTCGTCTTCTCTCCCTTTCCTTCCGGAGCCTCTCCTCCTCTTCTTCCCTCTCTTTCTGAAGTTTTGCCTCCTCCTCTCTTCTCCTCCTCTCCAGTTCTCTCTGTCTCTCTTCGGCATCTCGTCTCTCCTTCTCGGCGCGTAACTGCTCCTCCGCTCGCTGCCTCTCTCGTTCTTGTTCAAGTCTCTCTTCTTCCTCTCTCCGTTTCTTGAGCTCCTCTTCTCTCTGTCTCTCCCTTCTTTCTTCCTCCTCCTTCTTCTGCTTTTCCCTCTCTAGCTCCTCTTCTCTTTGCCTCTCCCTTTCTTTTTCAAGTCGTAGTCTTTCCTGTCTCTCTTTCTCCAGTCTTATCCTTTCCTCTTCCTCTCTCTGTCTCCTCATCATCTCCTCTCTTTGGCGCTCCTTTTCTCTCTCCTGTCTTAACTTCTCTTCCTCTTCTTTCTTGCGCTCATTCTCCAACCTTGTTCTTTCCTCTTCCTGTCTTTGTCTCTCCCTCTCTTTCTCCAATCTCATCTTTTCTTCCTCCTCTCTCTGTCGCTCCTTCTCCAGTCTGATTCTTTCCTCCTCTTCTCTCTTCTTCTGTTCCTCCCTCTCTCTTTCCAGTCGGAGTCTGTCTTCCTCTTCCCGTTGTTGCCTTTCTTTTTCCACTCTTTTCCTTTCCTCCTCCGCTCTCTGTCTTTCTTTCTCTTGTTCAAGTCTCACTCTTTCCTCCTCTTCTTTCTTCAGTCGCTCTTCCTCTTCTTTCCGTCTCTGCCTCTCCATCTCTTCCTCCATTTCTTTCTTCCTCTGCTCCTCTCTCCGTTTCTCCCTCTCCTCTTCCTCTTCCCTCTGTCTCTTCTTCTCCCCCTCTTCCCGTTCTTTCTCCAGTCTCAGTCTCTCCCTCTCTCTTTCCTCTTCAATCTCTCTCAGTCTTGCCCTCTCTTTCTCCTCACGTTGTCTCTTCATCTCTTCTTCCTGTTGTCTCATCCTCTCCTGGTGTAGTTTCTCCCACTCTCTCTGCTTCTCCTCCTCCCTCTGCTTCAGCTCTTCCTCCCTTTGTTTCTCCCGGGCCTTCTCCTCCCGTCTTTCCTTCTCTTCCTTCATCTTTCGCTCCGCGTCCTTCTCAGCCTCCTCCTCCTGGTGCTTTTGAAAGAGGCCTGAACGACGGTAAACGGGCATAGGAGGGGAAACAGTGCTTTCCTCAGCATCCTTCTCCTCTTCATCCTCTTCGTCGTCCTCTTCCTTTTCCTCTTCCTGCTCTTTGTCCCCAGAGACCCTTGCTGCTTCCTGTTCTGCGAGCAGACTAGAGCCTCGGGATCGCCGGAGGGTCATGGCTTTGTCCTCCAGGGGAGCTAAGGCCACGCTCTCGCTGACTGCACACGCTATGCCCACCACAGGCACGCTGTCTATGGCATGCCCCACCAGGACAGGGGCTGGCTCAGACGTTGCGGTGGTGGTCGGGGTGGTGGTCTTCTCCTCCACTGCTACTCCTGTTGTTTTTTTGACGGGTACCTCCGCCTCGCCCGCTCCTTCTGAGGGTCCACTGGGTAATTTATCCACCGGCCTCTGGGAGGGAGAGCTGGAAAACACAATTAAGAGCGATTAGTCTGGCACGAAATACAATTAGCATCCACATTCAGTTCAGCCTTCAGACATGCAGAGTGGTCTTAATACAGTAAAAGGCACACATGCACATGAGAGTAGCAGCATACATTAGGCAAGTTATTGCTATGGGACTGCGCACTCTGAATAATATGCAGGACAATGTAGCTTTTGTACAGCTTAGGTTACTTAATACCTACAGAAAAAAACACTAAAATTACCCTTTTTTGGCGTTTTGTGGTGGCCCAGGGTCCAATCTCAGCTCTTTAATTCGCTGCTTGACGTCTACAGATATTTCAGCCGGTGACAGAGGAGGCTGGTCCTCTTTCTTCACGGAGTCCCTCTGCTGGGAGGCCGTGGAAGAATCTAGAAGCATGCTGATCCTCCGCTTGATGGAGCCTCCGCCCGACTCCTCCGCTGTCTCTCGTTCATTCTCTTTTTCATTCTCGTTCTCCTTCTCCTCTCGTTTCTTCAATTCCCTCCTGGGCACCGCTGTGGGTTTCGGCTTTGGAGGAATCGGTTCTTCAGGGATGGTCTGGACCGCGTCAGATCCCTTGTCTTTCAGTCCTCCTCCAGGGGGAGCAACGGGCTCCTTCTTGCCAGAGCCGGTCGCCTGGATGTTGTTCTTACTTGGCATGAGCGGAACAGATGGGGACATTGACAGAGAGGAAGCCTCGAACATGGACGTCAAGTCTGCCGAAAGACGGTTGCGGAGAGGCCTTGGAGTGGTCTTTGCATCTGAGGTCTCTGTGTTGGTCTGGCTAGGGGGGGTGGATAAAGCGGCATCCGGGTTTGGCGTCCAGGATTTTGTCCTGATTTTGCGACTAGAGTAGCCCATAGACCTAGTCCTGCCTCTGTACTCGACTTCACCATCGGCTTCTGGTGGATTCTGCTCCACTGTGTGACTTGGTGTGGCAACAGAACCACTGTCGAGGTCGAGGTTGGCATCGCTACCTTTGGCTAAATTCGGTTTGGCCACGTTTGTCTGGTCTGGTTTGATTGGGACGCTGGGTGCTGGTTTGGGAGCAACCGTCGGAGGAGCTTTTGAAAGGCTGGTTGGTTCAGGCTTTGAGGTGACTGTGGTGGGTTCTGGAGTAGCAGGAGAGGATACGATATCTGGAGCGTGAGTAGCGAGGTCTGGTTTTGGAGCAACCACAGGGGCAGGCTTGGGACTGCTGCCATCTTGAGTGGTGGGACTGGTCTCCTCTAGCTGAGGGATACCCGATAAATCCGGCTTTGTTGAAACACTTGGAGTAGGCTTTCGGGCAGTGGTTGGCACTGGCTTGCTGGGGGCAGTGGTCGTCTGTGTTACTGGTTTACTGGTGACTGATGGCTTGGGAGCAGATATTTGGCGCATGGGCTTTTTCTCCAAAGAAAAAGGCTTGGGCATGAGGTGAGGCTTCGGGGCTAGATTGGGCTTCCTGCCCCCCGACCCAGGGGCTGTCTGCCCCCCCTCACCTGAGCTCACGCCCACCTGTGTAGCCATGGCTACACTCTACACCTGTGGGAAATAAACAAAAAACACTGTCAGCTGAGCATTTACTATACCATATACACATTACACTTATCAGATGCAAATATCCAAAGCAACATAGCTAATTCCTGTAAGCACAAAGGTCTTGGTTATAGTCCCTGGAGCAATGTGGGGTTAGGCCAGTGGTTCCCAACCTATGGGTCGGGACCCAACCTACGGCTCGCCAAAGATCCACAGTGGGTCGCGGAGCCCTCTTGATTTTAAGGGGTTTCATTTTAAATACAGTATATAACCCATGTCAGTGGCAGAAGTTGAATAAATGACAAATCATTTAACTAATATACAGCATGCATAAAAGCAACAAAATGTACAGGCTACATAAAACATTTATTCTAATATATTTGACCAAAGACGAATTGAGGAATAAAATAACTAAAATGAGTTTTCGCAGGAAACATAGGGTATCATTTGACTCCCTGTCATGTGGGCGCTCTCGCGGTTGGGTCACCAAAGCTTACAATAGTAAAAACATGGGTCCCTGAAGAAAAAGGTTGGGAACCACTGGGTTAGGCGACCTGAGGAAGGCTGACTGGGCTGAAACGTTGCCACTACAATTGGCATTGTCAATAAAACTTCATAGCCAACAACTCGTGAGTGTACAGCACTTCTACTGCTCTGTTAAAGTTTGGCATCTAGTTGCTGGCACCTGGTGTGCGTTTTGCACTTTAGGTTAGGATTAGGTCCCTTGATGGCAATAGCCCTTCAGCCATGGGTGAGGGTGTAAGAGATGAACCAAATGATTCATACTGGTAAGGCATTCAAATCTGCAACTGTTTGACTACCAGACCAGCTTCCTAACCATTAGGCTGCCGAGTTAAAACAAGCAGATCAGGGTAAGCTGCACAGACACAGTAAAAAGCATCACGTTCACTCATCTTCAGAAGATTAAGTCTGCATTTAATCTACAGCTTTCATTCTCTCTCTTATAATTTTCAGGCTTTTAGTAAACACGAGTAAAAATGTGGAGTGGATGTGAGAGTGAATATGCTGCATGTGAGATCATGTGTGGGTGAGGGCGTGTTATGTGTTTGTGTGATTCCACGCGTGTTATTATGACTGCGAGATGCATTCATTGTGTGGGAAAGCACATCACAAGGGGTTTGATTTTAATTGGGCCTCGGCTTTGTCAGTCTGAGGCGCTGGATCTCACATTCAAGTGTGAGCTGTGAGAACTCGGAGACACACCCTCTGACATCAACCTTGACATAACCAAGGCTCTCTTTCTCTTTTCAACCTTTCGCTGTTGGCCTGCTTCTCTTTACTTGAAGATTTTTCAACCACAGCTTGTGCTATTTAAAGGCTGTTACAGCACACACAAATACCTCCTAATGGTCACGTCATGAAGTCAGATTTGTGACATAGCACTCAAAGACAATAATATGAAGCACTTGTTTCTTCATGTCTTTGTTGCCTGATATGTACAGGTTCTGTTACAGCCGAATGTCTCATGATGGTCACATGAAGTTTCGTTACATAGCACTCAAATGGTTTAAACGTAGAAGCAAATGGCTTAAATATAAAGCAAATATTTGCATGCTTCATCAGCCATATTTCCCAGGGTGCAGCAGGAGATGGAACTAAAATAGGCCTGACCTCAGACGAGTGCATTGAAATCTGGGTAGTAGTAGAGCTGTAGAGAAAAGAGTTGGAGCATCCTTTGATCTTTGCCGACGAGTGGTCACGTGGTTTGCGTAGTCTACGCCCACCGCAGAAGGGTCCTGTCACCGGGAGCTGTCAATACATTTCATTGAGCGAGAGCGTCCTTTAACGGTAATTATATCAGATTATGCCGCCCCCAAAAGAACGAGTTCGTTTTGTTTTTTGTAGGCCATTTTATGGCCTTCATTGTCATATAAAAACATTGAAGTGTCAGTACCGTAATACGGTAATATCATTGCAGTTACACTTTGGGAGGGAAACGTCAGCTAGGAAGCTCCATTACTTACCATTGAGATGCTAATTGTCCGTAGCCCTTGATAATGTCTATTTGTTTTGGATTCAGCAGAAGGATATTTTAATGGATAAAATACTTCCAATACATAAAAAGATAAATACATAAACCCAGCATGTCCCAGTTGTAGGCCTACAGTAATATAGCATTAGTTAATTTCAGCCTTTATGATGCTGGTCATCATCAGACCTGTCAAACCACTCAATGCAGGATGCAAATGAACATGAACATGATGCAATGAACATGAAGTAAATAACCCACAGCTGTACAACCTGTGCTTGAATGGTTCAATCTTTTATTTGAAATAAAAAAATACTCCAAATAGAAACATAAACAGCCCAAACAAAATAACTATGAATAAAACGGCATGTCTGTGTACATGACAAGACGTGTGTGTGTGTGTGTGTGTGTGTGTGTGTGTGTGTGTGAAATCAATAATGCATGAAGAATTGGAATTCACTGGAACATGCTGGAACTTCCAATGCATTGAAAGCATCAACCTATGACCAGAGAGGAGCAGACAGGAGAAGAAAAAAGAGAGAGATTTATTTATATACATGGCATGGCTGTTGGTGCTGAAAGGGATTGATTTGAATATTTCAGAAAAGACTGATCTGCTGGGATATTCACACATAACCATCTCTGGGGTTAACAAACAATGGTAAGGGGGGGGATACAGTGAGCAGCGATTCTGTGGGCAAAAATGTCTTGTTGATGGCAGAGGAGAATAGCCAGACTGGTTGGAGCTGATACAAAGGCAACATTAAGTCAAATAACCACTCAGTACAACAAAGGTATGCATAAGAGAATCCCTGATTACACAGCACATCTTGAGGCAAATGGGTTACAGCAGCAGAAAAACACATTTGGTGCCACTCCTGTCAGCCAAGAACAGGAAAATGAGGCAACAATTTCGACTGGCTTCACCCATAAAACGACACTAAAAGATCGGAAAAAATGTTGCCTAGTCTGATGAGTCTTGATATCTACATCTACACTCTCAGGTGGAATTGACAGAATTTTGTCGATAACAACATGAAAAGATGGACTCTGTCTTACATCAACGTTTCATGCAGGAGATACTAAATGCATAGGGATATTTTCCTAAGCACATTTTGGGCCAATTAGAACCAATTTATATTTGTTGGAATGCCACAGCCTACCCAAGACTTTGTTTAAAGGTACAGTGCCAAAATGGTAGGCCACACCCTGGAGGGACATTTATTGGAAAGTTAAATGGATCACACAGCAAGAATGGCGGACAAGATTGCTCTGGACCCTTTGCTAAACCAATAATTAGCGTTCCTCCCTTCTGGAAGAAATTTTAGAATGTCTTGCTGCTGAAAAAAAAAATATATAAACACCATTTTCACCCTCATCCTATAGTATTGCTTCACAGAAGTGGAGAACAGTAGAATGCACACATCTACATGGAAAGCATATTAATACCACAGAGGAATATTTTAAGTTTTTTTTTTGGCAACTTAATTTATTGTACTGTGCTGCCCTAACAGCTTGGGCCTAGAGGACCTAGAGGACAAGACCAATGGCCATATTGTTTTTAAATGCCTGTTTACATGTGGATTGTGGAGAAGTGTCACGCTAGACAAATTTCTGTGAAAACAGACACTAAGAGTTAGTTATCTGATCTTACAAGGGTGAAAACAGACACTAAAAGTTAGTTATCTGATCTTACAAGGGTGGCAAGACTAGGCATTGCAAACTATGCTGCCCATTCCTACTTTGTCATTAACATTTATTAAAGTAATACATTTAAATTCACTGTGACACAGTACTCCACAAAATTCAAGTGAACACTGCACACTAGAAAATTGCATTTCTGCCTCATCCATGCAAGGGGGCAGTCCCCAATGGCGCAGTGTGGCGGGACGGTACCATGATCAGGGTACCTCAGTCAGGGAGGAGGATGGGGGAGAGCACTGGTTAATTACTCCCCGCACCAACCTGGCGGGTTGGAGTCGAACCAGCATCCTTTGGGCTACGAGTCTGACACCCTAACCGCTTACCCACGAATACGACACAAATACCATTGTCTTGACACCCTGTCTGTCAACAGTCACTTTCACTAGTCCATACCTTTGAAAACTGTCCTCTGGTATTTCTTGACCCAGTCTTGACTCAATTAACTTGTTGAATGGTTGTTCGGCGTCTTCCATTCTTACCTTGGCTATGTCTCTGAGTGCTCAATACCCTGTGCTTCTTAAAATACTCCTGTCCTGCACACCTTCCAGGCCATTCACAATCTTGCAACAATCTTGCCTTGCCATTCCCTCTCGCTACCTCGGTTTGTCCTCGACCATCCTCCTCTCTGTCCCTCTGCCCATCTCAGTACCATGGGGAATAGAGCTTTTCAGTTGCTCTGCTCCTCAGCTCTGGAATGCACTGCCCCCTGACTTATTACCCAAGTTCAAATGCAGACTAAAAACTCATTTGTTTCAGTTAGCCTATTCCTTAGGACTTTTTAACTACCGTTTTATTTTTGTTAAAAATGTGTTAATGGGTCTTCGTTTTATTATTACTTCTTTCTGATCCTTGAATGTTTTGAAAGACACTTTTATTCTCTTGTTACCGTAGTTTCATTTGAATTCCATTGGGATGGCGTATAGAAACAAAAAAAAGACAACTATGTTGCTGTGCACATATATCCGGCCTATCCTGACCAAAGTCCTATACATTTTGCAGCTAAAGACCTCAATCACCGAAATACAAAATGTTAGACACAGATATAATATTACTTACTGTAAGGGTCCTCAAAAGGTTAGTTAGGTTACCTTATCAGTGCAACTCAAGAAAGCCACCACCTGCAACTAAGCCATTTCTGGCAAAAGCACTTCCCCATCAACAGCAGCAGTCTCATGCAGTAGGAGCAGAATCATTTCCACCTGTAACACAACTCAATGGGAATACAAAAGACAAAAACAGTGATATTAGTCAAATGTTGAACTGGATCTGTTACGGTTAACAGTTAAATATTTCACAGCCAGTCACTGCTGATTGAAAGAAGTGATTTTCAATGAATCTGTGGTATCATTATGACCAAGTGAATAATTACAACAGATGACAGCTATGATTCTAGCACTTGGTAGACACACCACCACCACCAGCCACCCATCCACCAAATGCACTCACAAAAGCGGAGTCCTGTGTGCTATACCATCTGGCCGGATACGTCATCAAGGGTGTACTAGGCGGCTCTTTGTGTTCGGCCTGTAAGCCTGCCTTAAGGAACAGTGACGACGCTGTACCGGACAACGCCACACTGCTGCAGATGAAGGAGTACAGAGAGGGCGCACTTCACCAGCCATCGCATCTGCGGATGTATTCTCTTTACTGCAGCACGTTGAGCAGCTGTTCCGGGCCAGGACATCAGAAGCCCTAATGGAGTGCTCAGTCAGTGAACTAGTGGAAGAGGCCATGACTGTGAAATCAAACCTTCCATCCTGCCATGATGTCAAGAGGAGAGTGATCACCAAATACACCAGGTTGAGGCTCAGGATTGCAGGTAAATGCATCAATAATGAAAGGGAAGAACCATGGGAAGGGAAAAAGCTACCTTGGCAGTAAAAGTCAAGCAAAGAAGGCTCCACCTCCTGCCAAATCCCTTCCGATGGCTGTAGCGGTCCCCACCAACACCACCAGTCTGCACCAGCCTGCTGTAGCGGTCTCCACCAACAATCTGCTAGAACCTAGATCCGAACAGAAAAATGACAACATGAACATCACCATTTCAATGCCTCGCAGTTCATTGTGAATCTAGCTATCGTAAAGATACACGAGTAATGTAAGCTTAATGTCAGCTTAACAAGAAATGAGCAGGTAACATCACCATTGTATACTACCCAAAAACAACAAATGACATCCTCGGAGACTGTACTTGTGATAGCCTGTGTCGACTCGACACACGACACAGTAGACACTCAATGGCACAAAAATCCCAAATTCTACTTAAGTAATACCTGAAGCCATGAACATCAGCATTTGAATGCCTCGTAGTCCATTATTGGATCTAGTTAGATAGCATAAAGATCTCCGTGCATCAACTAACTTGTTGACATTAGCTTCCAGCTAGCTTAGAAACATTAGCTATTTATAAATGACCGATAAGCAAATAGCTCTGAAATCAAACACAACGACTGTATGGATATTGACAGAAGACAACAGGACGGTATCTTATAAAATATGTGACATGTCATCGTTTAAAATATAGATTGAAAGGTAGCATCGATGTTTTGCGAACACGTCAAATCCAAAGTTGAACCAGAAGCGCCGTGTTGAAAACGCTAGCTATTACCACACGATTAACGGTTTTTCACATTACCATTGTGATTTTATATTACCCAAACTGGCAAAATTACATCCTCAGAGACTGTACTTGTGTTAGCTTACGCTGACAAAGACAGACAACTTTGATTAATCTCCCTATTATATCAACTTACCTGGGAAGTGGTCGACACGCCAACGACACTCAATGGCGTCCCCGTTGCTGCACAGGACCCTTTGAGCAAAATGAAGTGACGGCGAAACCCCGGATGTAGAGCAGCCATGCTCGTCCGCGGCCGTCAACGGCTTCAGGACAACTCTTTCTCTACAGCTCTGGGTAGTAGTAGACACCACATCAGTGCTCAGCTGTGACACATATACACCTGCGTCACCTGAACTGGAAAAGTGTTTGAAAGGCAGGTAAATACAATCTGGTCAGGCCAGATTTCATTTGAAAGGCAACGGTGCAATTCACCGCATTGACTACAATGTGTGCAACACAAATAAACAAAGAGAGGAGTTGGGCTGAGGACTCATATACACACACACACACACACACACACACACACACACACACACACACACACACACACACACACACACACACACACACACACACACACACACACACACACACACACACACTGATATCTTTAGCAACTTGACTAGAGACACAGTGTTTCATTGTTTCTCTCCACAATGTGCCTTCTAATCAGGCACAAAATGAAGATATGCCCATTTGTGCCTCTGTGTAGAATACATTCTTCGGCTAACCGCAAAGCAAAACCATGCACAATGTGTTTGTCTACAACAAATTACATGGATATGAGGGTCGGCAGCTCTAGTGTCGGGCGAGAAAATTATGAAGCCGTTCGAGAGCCAACTCTGCGGCTAGCCCGATTGCCACACTATTTACACTTCTCCACCCTGGGCAAGTTTCAACCTCGTCTGTTATCTCGGCTTTAAACACACACACACAAATCCCATACACAACTGGAGCACACATACACATTCGTACATACAGTACACACACTCACACACATACGGTATACACACAGTTGTTGTACAGGTGCACACACACACTCCCCAAACCCGCATTCACGCACACACACACACACACACACACACACACACACACACACACACACACACACACACACACACACACACACACACACACACACACACACACACACACACACACACAGAAAAAGAGAGAAAAGGCGGGTGCAGTTCAGTCAAGTGTTGCCTCAGAAGCTGAAGTCGTCTCTCCCTGGTGTAATGTGTGCTGTTATGCTCTTAGCTTCCCACAGTACTCTCCTCCAATTAGCTACAAATGACTCATATCAAGGCATGTTTTGTTTGCATGACTTCCTGAGTAGACTTGGATACGACCTGGATTCGTTCATGGGGGAGTTGAGAGAGGGTGGGGGGGGATACTTTGACAGAATCGGTTGTGTAAACCGAGAGAGAGATAGAGCGGGGAGAGAGGGGGATAAACAAGAGCAAGAGAGGACTTTCCAGCCAGTGTCTGAAAACTGAACCATATCACTTAAGGCAAGGCTAGGTGCTGGCTGGCTTCCTTCTCACATTGTGCACTGATACTTCTCCTCTCATCTCGCTCTAGTCTAGTTTTTCCAGTAAGAGGGCACTGTACAACCGGTCCGACTGCACGCAGATGTTTCAGGGGTTAGAAGATGCACTCAGCCTTCCTGAGACAGAAACAGACCCTGAAGGAGAACTCTTGTCGAAAGCAAAACTTGCTGCCAAAACATTGTGTATGAATTTTATGATTCTCTTTTCGTGTGCACCCCCCTCCCCTCTCCCTCTTTCCTTTCTGCCCCACTTGCCTGCATGCCTGCCATACACGACGAGAGATGATGGGAAGCTTGCTTTTCTTTTTGCAGGAAAAGGAGTCAGAGTTGTTACCTCTCGTTCTCAAAGCCACCGTTGGGGCCTAGCAGGAAAAATAAGCAGAGCAATCAGGGGATCTCTTATAAGGCTTTACACTGTTAACCCCCTCCCTGATGTTTCCCCACTGAGAAAAAAAATCTATTTG
Organism: Engraulis encrasicolus; assembly: GCF_034702125.1. Lineage (NCBI taxonomy): Eukaryota > Metazoa > Chordata > Actinopteri > Clupeiformes > Engraulidae > Engraulis > Engraulis encrasicolus. Next base: position 49,648,645 of record NC_085867.1, read on the forward strand.
CCCTACATGAAACCCAAGCCAAGTCCTGCTTTTGGTGGATTGCCAGTGAGTGTTCTTTTGATCAAGGAAACTTTGGAGGCAAGGTCAGCTAACAGGCAGGCAAAAAAGGAAAAAAATATTTACGACAAACTTCCCAGAGAGTTGATCGAATAACTCCAGTAATTAGGTAATGCTTTGGCTCTGCTTAAATTGCATAATGTGATCACAAGTAGAATGGAGAGGTTGGGAGGGTTTTCTTGTAGAGAGGCAAGTTGGCTGACTACTGAAGGTTTGGACGAGGACTATGGACAGAACAGATTCTCAGATCAATGCAATCCAGTCTTAACAGTCATTACTGATCTCGACCATGCACTTTGTATAATCTCATAGGTCATCTTGTGACACCAGGAGGGAACTCTGGCCTACCTGTTACAAAGCACTGGCAGTTGTATGTCTCAGGTAGCCACGTCCAACCCAACCCACACATCCAACCTCCACCTGTCACTAATAGGTTACTGATAAATGCATTGCTATTCACAATGAACGGTCTGTCTATGAACCCACTGACGGACAGTTACACACACATATCTTTCTCTCTCCACACACACACACACACACACACACACACACACACACACACACACACACACACACACACACACACACACACCAAATCCAAGATAACAAGTAGGCCTACTAACTAGCTGTATGGCTGACACAACAGTGTCCAGTTTGGGAGTTGCAGACTTCCCAGATGTTCCATTTCCACCCGGACACTCATCAGTTTCAAGCCAACAAGCGCTTATGTAAACATCACCCAAAAGATTAGTAGCAGAATGAAACGAACTTTACCGGTTAGAAGAAATCCTACTCCAAGAACTCCATCGGTGAGTGTTTAAAGCGCAAACGTTCGGTAAATCCCCCGTTTCTTTTGTTCAATGTGATAACTTTCCCCGGTGTAGACTACGCGTAGCTGGTAAACATTTGACAAATAGCGAGCTCTGCTGCCTTGTTGTAATCTCAAGCAAGGCGTATGAGCAAAAAAAGTCTGGAGCCCCTCCCACACTCAGGACGTAAGCTATTCGCTTTTTCTCTCTGACCCGACAAACAGGTTTAGGACTACTCGACCTTACCCAGTCCAAATACAGACATTATGGCATCCTTCAGACGCAACCAAATGCAATCTTTCAAATTACGCATAATAAGGATCCCAAGCCAGGTTCTGCTAGCGGAGGAGGCGATAACCTCCCTCTGAAACTTTTCCCAGTTAATTATTCCTTTCCTCTCGAATTTCGATTGGAGGCGGGACCAGTATCACACGAATTCAAACATGATGTATGACATCAGGCACTTTTATTTGTGTGCAGCCTTCCCCATCCCCACACAGACGTCTTGGTACCCTGGTCTTTCTCTTTTTTAATGCTCCATCCACGTGTTGGGCTCTATGGGTTCGTGCGCCATGCGTTTGGGTAGCGTAATAAAACGCATCGGACACTAAAATGTGAATAGTCTTGCATAGGCTATAATTCCGACGGTAACTTTCTGAAAACAATGTGTTCCTGAGTTACCAATCCCATTCTACACATTGAACATTCCCTACAACTGGATTAGCCTGTAGGCTACAGTGGAAACGTCCGCTTCTGGTGATTTCTCCATCACACCTCTTACCTACAAGGAAATGGATTAGTCGTCCAAACAGCCTTGAGTAACTTTTGTTGCCCTGGTGTCACCTTTTCTATTGTTTTTTTAACAGTGTGCATTTGCATTTCACAGACATTTATTGCTGCGTGCCGTTGAATAGAGTCATGAGTCACGGGTAGCACATTAATGCGCTCTGTGATGCGGGTGTGAGTGAAATTGGAGCTCTCTGTATTTATTTTTTTAAATAATGTTGACATGCCAGGATTGTTTAGTTTGGCTACTGTAATTCCGCGCAAAGTTGTATCCAATTTTAAACACAATTGCCTAGGCCTATGCTTGTCTGTCCCTGAGCAAATGTTTTGTGTTTAATAGCCTAATTCTGAGTTCAAATTCAAGAGTCGTAACGTGCGCAAAAACGTGCGCTGTCTCATGTTGCACTTCGGAATGAAATTTGATCAATAGCTTCGGAATACGGCGGCACGTCGCCTGTCCGTTACACGTCACCAAATGAAGCGCTGCTTTGAGATGCAAGCAGGGCTACCCATCCGATTTACTTATCCCTTTCCGATGTCTGGTAGCCATGGTAACTGGGCAACATGTGTTCATGAAAACAAGTGGCCAGTCATTCTTGAAAATGCAGAGTGTTGCTTCACACTGATCTGGGACGCCATCTTACGTTGATCAAGCGTCCGCAGTTATCATGAGTGGAATTCAGTCACAAAATGACACGTCCGTCGCCGAAAACCCTCATAGCGCAGCCGCTACATCGCGGGAGCGAAAGCCGACTGGTGGGGTGCTGAAGAGACTGAGATCCAGACGCAGCCAGGTAGACACTAGGCCGGTCACTGAGGATGAGCTCCGTGAACAGCAGGATGGCAACATCACTTCTGAGGACGTGCTAGGTCTCCGTTGTGCCACCCGGGGTACGTAGCAGGTTTTTCTGCGAGTGCGTAATGTTCTTTTGCGTTGAAATTATGCTACTATTGCGCTTTACTTTTAAGTAACACCCTTTTGAAATACCTTGTTCGCACCATGGGGTTAAACACACAACACCTGTTGAGCAACACCCTTTGCTATTGATGTCGTTCCATTTGAATTGCGGAATTTTCCCAGGAATAGGCCTACCATTGGCCCTCGGTTGTCATTCATAATTTTGTGCAATTGATTCTGTGAGAAGGGGGAACACATATTCTATTCATCTCATCACAGATTATCTGTGTAAACCAGAGGACAACATCTACCACATCGACTTCACACGCTTCAAGATTAGAGATCTGGACACAGGCTCTGTGTTGTTTGAGATTGCGAAACCACCACAGACTGGTAAAGCACTGCATATCTTTATACATTTTTGTAATCATGTGTGTTTACTTTGGCCTGCCATTTCTCTGGCAAGCATGTACATTCTCTTCTTGATTGTTAACAGTGGTATGCTTTCCACTAGAGACCTAGTAATGCGCCTTGCTTGTACATTTTTTGGTGATTGTAGGCCTATGTATTTTGGTGATTTTGCATTGGCATATCCATCCATATGTTGGACTTTTGTGTATGACACAATATCATGTCAATCGATGGAGATCAACAGAGGCATACATAAAATGTGAACACATACAGTATGTGTGTGTGTGTGTGTGTGTGTGTGTGTGTGTGTGTGTGTGTGTGTGTGTGTGTGTGTGTGCGTGCGCGTGCGCGTGCGTGTGTGTGCATGGCCACTGATAGCTTTGGCTGGGCCCTGGACAAAGATATCTGAAAGGGCCCCCCACCCAATACATACAATGGAATGAGGACCTAATCAGGGGCCCCTCTGTCCCTGGGCACGGGACAACTGTCCACTTTCACCCCCCTGTCGGCGTTCCTGTGTGTGTGTGTGTGTGTGTGTGTGTGTGTGTGTGTGTGTGTGTGTGTGTGTGTGTGTGTGTGTGTGTGTGTGTGTGTGTGTGTATGTGTGTGTGTAATACATTGAAATGTCCGTCGGGCTAAAGACAGCTGTGTGGGCATACATGTACATATGTGTGCTTGTCCCAGTGGGCGATGAGGAAGAGAGGGAGGCGGACACCAGTGTTGGACGCTTCGTACGGTACCAGTTCACCGCCGCCTTCTTGAAGCTGAAAACAGTGGGAGCCACGTGAGTAATGCAGAATATGATCATATGCACCCGCACACACGGTCTGTGTCTCTCTCTCTCTCTCTCTCTCTCTCTCTCTCTCTCTCTCATACACACTGTAGCGAAGGGGAGTAGAGTTGCCCAGCCGGGACTCGAACCCAGACCTTCTGGGGTAGTAAACTGGGGCTCTGACCGCTACACCAAAGAGCCAGGCTCATTGGCATGTTAGTCAGAACACACCCACAACCCTAGTGATGGTCACTCCATCACACTGCCTTCCCCTTCGGGAAGCGCACCCGTGCGCTTCACACTCATGGTGTCCCTCACGCAACTGCCCATCATGCTTCTCCCATCCAATGTGCCCCGTCATCAATGTGTTGGAACTGTATTTTATTCTATATGAGAGCAAACATGTTGCCGTGGCACAAATGTGCCCTTTCGCATTCAAGAATTCCTGTTCAAGGCTGCAGAAGATTACTGGACTGTGCGAGGACTTTATCTGTACCAGAACAATGGAATGCCCAAACACAACAGAGTTGCATCTCCACATGGCAGGCCAAGGACTGTGTGTTCGTTGCCTGATTATCATAGACTTGCAATCGAGATTCGATCTGCAGCGCCGCCGAAGGTGTTGCGTCACTAGGAGGGCGCAGCCTGGCTAGTGTGTTCGTGTGTTTGTGTGTGTGTGTGTGTGTGTGAATGAATTAATCTCTATCCGGGTACGCCCCCTTTTCCCCTTAGCGGATAGAGATAATTGTTATCAGGGAAAATCCTTCAATAAATATGACTTATGGCTATTACATCGTTTAGAACGAGTGGGGAAAATGGTAGCTGACGGTTCTCCCCATCCGCTCTCCAAGCCGGTTTGAAACTTAATTAAGGATTCTCTGTGTCTTTCATTTCAGGTGTTTCATATTTACAAATGTTAAGGGTTTGAACCTAACATTTACTTGGTCCTTCAGAACCGGATCCCAAGATACCCGACGATTCCAGCACGCGAGGAGGGAACCAGGAAAGTCTGTGGCCACAGCACTAAGACCCGTTTCCGGGACTGGTCTCTCCCTCGCAGGCTGGGATCCGACGGTTGACGGGAATCTTGAAAAGACCAGAGAATCGTGAGTAGGCCTACATTTTTATTTTTATTTAAAAAGGATTGAATGAAAAGACGGTAAAATAAGAGAAGACAAAACCCTGACAATTCTAGACTCTATCAGGTAAACGTAAAGGGAGGGCAGACTCCCCTAGTACGAGAAACTAGTTTAAATTCTGTGTTCTCTGCGTTGAGAGAAAGTGTGCGTGAAAGGATTCGTATTACCACTCGGTAATACGTTTCATACCAATACAACAAGGTTCAAATAGCGAGTCTTTGTGGAAGCCTGTATGCAAGAAGATTCCACCTGTGAGGTTGAAGTGAATCTTACCACAAACGATCGTTGATCGCTATCTTGTTGAAAAGTGTATCCAACAATAGAGGCACTGTAGGTGTTGTGACGTTGGACTAAATTCATAGAGACAAAATGGGGGCAGTAACAGCAAAAGAAGTGAAAAGTTCCTTGCTGAAATGCAATGCAAGGACTGGAAAATCGTGCATAGAGAAAATCCTAGTGCAGTAGACTGGTTTGATGATAATGAGGAAACGGACGGGGATGTGGAAGAGGTAGACGTCGTTCTAAACTTAGAGGGATTGTTTTACCAAGAAAAAATTAGACCTGAAATTACCCTTCTGGTCCAAGGGACCCCCGTACGTTTCCTCTGTGACTCTGGTGCTAGCCGCACTGAAATGCAGGAAATAGCAAAACTAGTGTGAAAAAGCAAATGACAGCCATTTGGATTACTCACTGAGCAGTTAATGTCTCAGATAGCCTACCACATAATAATAATAATAATAATAATAATAATAATAATAATAGTAATAATAATAATTGTATTTGTATAACACTGTGTCATACAAGGCAAGTAATATGGATATCTGTTTGTCTGTCTGTGTGGGCCCTATTTGTTGTATGAATTGTCCTAGTGGGACACCCCACTGTGTGTGTGAGAAAGATTGTATATGTGTCTGTGGAGTGTACGTGTGTATCTGTGGAGTGAGTGCCTAAATATGTCTGAGAGTGGAAGAATTTTTTTTGAGTGTTTAGTGAAGGTACTCTATTGTGTTCAGAGTTAGCTGGAGCTTGGGAGTGCACATGTTGAAACAACATTTTTAAAATAAGAATAAGCCTTTTATTTTATTCTACAATTCAACTTTGAGGTGTAGGATTTTGTCATGATTTTGTTTTTCCACACATTCTTACCCATTTATTTTTGATTAGGAGAAAACGGGGTTGTGTGGAGTTATGTTGTTTCTTTACTATTTTCAATTGAAAGTTAACATGTTAATGTTTAAGCCTTTAAGACACGGCATTATAAATTAGCTGTTACCAGAATGGCAATGACCAAGTCATAATGTATTACTAAAGGCCCCGTGCACTGTCATGGTAGTGTAGTGTAGTTGCAAAAGAGTTTGCTTTCATGATTTACAGTACCAAAATGTCTTTGTTTCTTCTAAAGAATAGATGAAGCTTTCTCCTTGTTCTTATTTATTTTTTTAAAAAAGAACAATGGGTTTGAGATCTTGAAATAACGCAGGCGTTATTTGATGGCCCAAAGGTGCTGTGAGTAAACCCAATTTGGACCTGGTCTGAGAGTTAGGTCACATGTGCTGAACGTTTCTAGAAATTTAGGTTGTCATTTTGTTTTTATTGACGTTTAACTATGACTTATTTCTTTGTTTTATTTCATCGAATTTCTTGCCTTATTATGTTCTATTTTGATGAGTTATTGATCAATGGATCATGGGTTTGGTTTAAAAAATAAAATAAAAAACCCTAAAAGTTGGGTAGTAGTACTCAAATACATTTCCAATGCAATTATGATCTGGAACTTTATTTTAATGACAATGTTGACTCTGATAAACCAGAAAAAACTAGACTCTGAATACACAGAGGCGCTTGACAAAATCACCCCAGCAAAGATAACAGTGTCCTATGTGTAGATGTTTACATTAGCTCGGATAGATATTAAAAGGCTCAGAGGCTCTCTCTAAGTAGCCCAAGGTCTTCTGCAGGCAACCCTTATCAGACACAGCAGGCCCAAACTATCAACATGCAAATTTCTGTGGCAGAGACAGAAAGACACTTAATAGTGAAACCTCCAACAGTGTATGCTAAACCACCTGTTTGTCACTGAAAAGACAATAAGAAATAAAATAAAAAAACTGAACACCGACCTAGATAAACAATACCAAAGCTTAAAGTTATGTTAAATATCTATCATTGTCATTAGTTTAATACTGTAAGTGTGAACATTGCTTCACATGGTGTGTGATGAGACATGTCAATGTTCTCTATTTGCTTTTAAAAGTTTGAATTTGATGACGTTGGGATCCTTATATTTTCATTTGTTTGATTTATAAACAAAGAGACAGTTGTCTAACTCTGTCTTTTCATTTCAGTCGTCAACTTGCAATCAAAGTGAAAACTGATTGCCAATAAGGTTTTAGTTCTGTTACAAAATGTTTTATGTAACCGATACATGAAGTCAACCATTTTTTGCTCTGATATGATTTCAAATTGATCTGGCTTGAGTGTACATGAAGGAAAGTTGTTTTCCCTATATATATATATATATATTTTGTTCTTTGAGGAACAGGCCCAGTGTTATGGAAACGAGCTGAAACACAACTGATATGAATGGAAGGAACCTAGACAATACAAATGATCGCTAGGTTAAGTGAATTTTGTTTTTAATTTGATAAGTTTCACAAGATTTTCCCAGAGTTTGTTTTGTTTCAATTGGGTAATAATTTTAGTTATAACACTTGATAAAATGACAACTGTTATTTTTTTCTTTCTTTCAAACCATGGAAAGTTTGACCTAAAAGTTAGACAAGGTCTGACCTCTATACCAGATAAAGGGTCTGTCTGGTTGTTTGTTTCATTTTTCTTTTAAAGTTGCGTATTTTACAATGGCAGTTGTGTTTTCTTTCTTTTTATCTCTTACATTTTGATTGGTTCATCTAGTGATCTGTATGTCTGGGTGATGACAATGCGATTCTCAAATATTACTCATACTCAATTTTTTTATTTTTACAAAATACATTTTTGAATGTACTGACATTATTGGCAGGAGTTGGGCTAGGCCCCTATATCACCATGACCTCATGACAAAAGGACAGTGAGGACTGCATGCCAATATATTTCAGTTCTGTTACAAAGTGATTTATGCAGGCCTAACTATCATGTAAAGACAGCCAATACTATGGGTATAGTCATTTTGTACGGCATGCTTAATGTTTTTTAATGTTTCTTCTACATTCTATATTGGATGAACTATGTGGTCAACACCACATTTTGTCAGTTTGCGTTTATCGCCTGTTCTGTAAGGAACTGTAATGTAAACGTGAGCCACAATAGTCAGATACTGACCAGAGTAATTTTCTTTATCATAATTTTGCTCTTGATAAATTGTTGTTCCCCGGGAATGTAGAGCTATCTATTTTATTTTGATTATAGATTATGAGAGAATGGTTGGGCGGCTTTGAGTTTTGTTTTGTCTAAACTAACAAAACATTTTTTGTTTCTTCTCTATTATAATGCTCTCTAATCTGTTACAACTGCGCACCTCCTCCACACTAATGTCTGTGTGTGGATGAGTTGACTTCTGAGAGCTTATCATTTTTTTTTTTAAACAAATGTTTGAAAAAGCCTGCCTTGATGTAGGCTATGCGAGTAATTCTCCGATTCGGCTACACTTTTAAGTCTGTGGATTTATTTGCCAATTCCACTAACTATTAAGATTAAGCTTGGCAATTTGTTTGTTTGGCACTATGTAAACATCTAGGTCATTTAGTTGGGAAAAATACTGATAATTGACTTTTTGCTTTTGCCAAAAGCGTAGGGGAATCGTAGAATCACTCATGCACCCATGAACTGGAGGGTGTTGGAAGATGTTTACTTCTCATCATTTACTGTGCTCAAAGTCTGTTTCGGAAATTACTTAAGTCTTATTGAGTCATGTGGATGGCACATGTCTCAAACAGGAGAGATATTTTAGGATTAATCAGTGCATTAAACAAATATGTGTATAGGGCACATGTTAAATGAAACCTTGTTCTGAAACTTCACCCCTTAACCTAACCTAAAACAAACATAAGAGAGCTACAATGTGGAATCAAATTGCATCAGGGTTTGAATCATTTGTATGTTGGTGGTGTACTATAAACAAAAATATGGACAGAATGAACAACATCCACTATAATGTGCAGGCGCTGGGCAACAAAACTGAATTCGAGTTCAGGGCCATCCATGAACAACTGAAGGCAACCTGCCTAATCGCATTCCAATCTCGTATTGCGGTTGATATGCTTTTGGCCGATAGGAGTGTGTGCTCTATTTTTGGTTATCAATGTTGTTCCTTCATACCGAACAATACGGCAGCTGACGAAAGTGTCACCAGGGCGATAGAGGGACTGGGATCCCTCAACCAAAAAGAAAATGAAAGACCACTCCGGGGTCGACACTTCAGTGTGGGATGGTTTCTCTGACATGTTGGCAAATACAGACAGTTGGCAGCGTCCATAATCATGTCTATTGCAATATTTGCGGCGATCCTCACGTTATGTGGATGTTGTTGTATTCCTTGTATTAGAGTGTTGTGCACCAGATTTAGTACCACTGCCATTGCACAAATGGAAGAAAAAATGTCAAACCTATATGCTCTTCTAACTAGACAGGATAGTGATGTCGATGACACTATGATGATGTTGTTGGTGGAGACCATGAGCCTCCACACCAATCTGACGATTCCATCCAGGTCCCTGATCTGTTCCCTGACCCAGGGGAGTATGCTCGGGGCCTCTAAGTGTACCTATTTAAAGAAAAAATCATTTGAAGTGATCACTGGATGATGTTAATGTTTGTCTCATATAGAATAAACAGGGGGAAATGTTGGAACTGTATTTTATTCTATATGAGAGCAAACATGTTGCCGTGGCACAAATGTGCCCTTTCGCATTCAAGAATTCCTGTTCAAGGCTGCAGAAGATTACTGGACTGTGCGAGGACTTTATCTGTACCAGAACAATGGAATGCCCAAACACAACAGAGTTGCATCTCCACATGGCAGGCCAAGGACTGTGTGTTCGTTGCCTGATTATCATAGACTTGCAATCGAGATTCGATCTGCAGCGCCGCCGAAGGTGTTGCGTCACTAGGAGGGCGCAGCCTGGCTAGTGTGTTCGTGTGTTTGTGTGTGTGTGTGTGTGTGTGAATGAATTAATCTCTATCCGGGTACGCCCCCTTTTCCCCTTAGCGGATAGAGATAATTGTTATCAGGGAAAATCCTTCAATAAATATGACTTATGGCTATTACATCGTTTAGAACGAGTGGGGAAAATGGTAGCTGACGGTTCTCCCCATCCGCTCTCCAAGCCGGTTTGAAACTTAATTAAGGATTCTCTGTGTCTTTCATTTCAGGTGTTTCATATTTACAAATGTTAAGGGTTTGAACCTAACAAATGCTTCACCCACCACTGGGGTCCCTCACACCGGGGTAACCAATCCTGGGGGTCCCTCACATGGAATTACGGCTCACACACAATGGGTGGGCTTCCGATGGCCTCACGGTACCATCCCACTTCTNACACCATTTGTAGCGAAGGGGAGTAGAGTTGCCCAGCCTACCTTCTGGGGTAGTAAACTGGGGCTCTGACCGCTACACCAAAGAGCCAGGCTCGTTGGCATGTTAGTCAGAACACACCCACAACCCTAGTGATGGTCTCTCCATCACACACACACACACACACACACACGCACACACGCACACATGCACACACACACACACACAGACGCGCTCACACCATCATCATCGGCGATCACTCGAAACGAGTATGATTGTCCTCCTGACGTTGGGTCTGGTCATTTGTGGGTCGTCAGATGACGGTTGAGGCCGATCCTTGATCCACAGTCTCTATTGCAGTGGGGGCATATGTAGATTGTTGTCCTGGAGGTAGTTGTTTGGATGTGAGGATTCATTTTGGCAGTGGTTCTCTCCTTCCTCAATTGCCTTTTTGTTTCTGCAGCATGGTGGAGGTCCTCTTCTAGTTGTGCTGTACCCTCATGAACCAACCTTCTCCACTCATCTCTTTGGAGGGCCGCCTCCTCCCAGTTATTGACATTGAAGCTACACTTTCTGAGATGTACTTTTATCATGTCTTTGTACCGCTTCTTCTGCCCTCCTTGGGTACGCTTTCCTTCCTTTAGTTGGCCATACAAAATTCGTTTTGGAAGGCGGTTGTCTGACATGCGTATCACATGACCTGTCCATCGTAGCTGGTGCTTAGTAATAGTTGAGGTGATGCTTGGGATGTTGGCTTCTTGTAGGACACTGATATTGGTGCGTCTATCTTCCCAGCTGATCCTAAGGATCTTACGTAGGCATCGCTGGTGATATTGCTCAAGGGCTTTCAGATGTCTACTGTAAGTAGTCCAACTGTCAGCTCCGTAGAGCAGGGTGGGAAGAATAACGGCTCGATAGACCATGAGTTTTGTTTTAGTCAGGATATCACGGTTTTCAAATACCCTGTCCCTCAGCCTAGCAAAAGCTGCGCTGGCACACCCAATTCGGTGGTGGATTTCTGCATCAATGTCAGATCTTGTGGATAGAAGACTACCCAGATACATGAATTGGTCCACATTTTCCAGGGTGTTGTTGGCCACATGGATGGTTGGAACCTTTGGGGATGTGCCAGGAGCTGGTTGGTACAGAATCTGAGTCTTCTTGATGTTAATATCAAGTCCCAGGAGTTGGTAGGCTCTGGCAAAGGCGTCCATGATGCTCTGGAGTTCTTCTTCAGACAGAGCCACAAGGGCATTATCATCAGCATATTGGAGTTCCATGATGGAGGATGTGAGCACCTTGGTCTTTGCCCTGAACCTGTTGATGTTAAAGAGCCCACCGTCTGTCCTGTATACGAACTTGAGACCCTCAGGTAGACTTTGACTGGTGAGGTGGAGGATGGTGGCAATGAAAATGGAGAAGAGGGTTGGTGCAATAATGCAGCCCTGCTTGACTCCTGTCTCCACTTTGAAAGGGTCTGTTTCACAGCCACTGTTCCCAACTACAGTTGCGGTCATGTCATCGTGCAGTAGGCGCAAGATCTTCAGATATTTGTCTGGGCATCCAATCTTAGATAGTATGCACCAGAGGGCAGTTCTGTTGACGGAATCAAAGGCCTTAGTGAGGTCGATGAATGCCATGTACAGGGGTAGGTGTATACGCGCTCACACACACACACACACACACACACGCACACACACACACACACACACACACACACACACACACACACACACACACACACACACACACACACACACACAGGACACCCACTTAATTTGTCACAGAAGGGTACATGTACACATTCATCTAAAAAAGTTTAAATACCGACAGATATATACACAACGGCCCTGTAAGGCCGATTCAGACTTCCCGCAAGTAGGTCTAGGCTACTTATCAACTTTCGTCTCTAGAACCATTAATGACGTCATCAACAGCGCCAGACCCTTCATTGATTTTTTGTAACCTTCATTGATCCTTCAGTTCATTTGCGGCACATTTGCGGTTCTGATCCTGACCAGGGGGCTGGTGTTACTGTTGTAAGAAAAGGCTCACAGGGCTTGTTCATAATGTTTTCGAAAGTGTGCCCTATGCTGCTCATGAGAGAAACAGCACGTTTTTTCGGGTGGCCCTTTCAGAAGGAGGTTCATTTATCACACTGTATGTGGCAAACTGTAGGCTAATTAAGTGCAATAACAAAACACTATATGCAAGGTGCGGCTGTGCGGCTTCTTTCTTGAAAAAATTAATTGAGCTTTTGGGCTATCACCCTCACAAGCAAAATATAAAAAAATACTGTAATTTAGGAATTTCTTCTAATTTTTTGTATTTCTTGTTTTCATATGGGTATCATATCTCATCAAGGATACAGAAAGGATGGATGATTGGGAATCTGAATGTGAATGTGAGTGTGCCCTTTTCAGCGTGGAGTTCACGGTGGGTCCACGGGCCCTGAACAGCTTCCGCATGATTGAGAGGCACTACTTCAGAGACCTGCTCCTCAAGAGCTTCCACTTCGACTTCGGCTTCTGCATCCCCAACAGCCGCAACACGTGCGAGCACATCTATGAGTTTCCACAGCTCTCAGACAGCATGAGTGAGTTGTTTCTAAATATATTGCCTGATAAAGAGAGAAAACGTCAGCTTCAACCAGGATTTTCTGCTCCGACTTGTTTTATTTTTCTGTTAGGTTTCTACCCGAAATGTCACGGGAAAATAAAACAAGTGGGAGCAGAGAATCCTGGTTGAAGCTGACTTTTTCTCTTTTTATCTGCATGTGCAGGCTTTAACCTACTCTTTCAATAGATTGTATGACAATGTACAGTATATTACTATATCATATATTACTAAATAATGTATTTCGTTGGCTATTTGTGAGCATATCTTCAAATTTCCACAGCTCTCAGGCATCTTGCGTGAGTTGTCCTGCTGCTGTTCTGTAACTCTATCTGCAACTCAAATTTCTTAGTATATTGTATGATAATTTACAGTTTAGTAATATAAAATGCTGTATCGAATAGATTCTACAATTATACATTTTGTTTTTGTGAGCACATCTACAAGTTCCCATAGCTGTTAGAGGGCATGAGTGAGTTGTCACTTCCACCGTCCTGTCCTTATGCCACACAAATATATTTCTCAGGATGCAGTACGATAAACAATAATATATCATATTTGACATCTTACAGTAATATATCAGATTATATATTATATATCTTCTAATAACACATTGTAACAGAGGCCAACGAGCAGAGTTCGGCGTGGAACGTTAATAAACCTCCCTCCTGAAGCCTCAATACAGTGCAGTAGCATTGGGCTATCGGACGAACCGGAACACCTCTGTCACAATATTGTAAACATGGAAAGGATGTATGAAAATGGCAATAAGTGCTGCATTTCCAAATGGTGGAAAATATGCTGAATCATAGTCAATTACAAGAATAAAAATATTCCTAACACACCGCAATGTAAATTATCGTATATTACAATATGTTTACAATATGTTATTGTTTTTACCTTAATTAAGACACTGCCCCTGTTATAAAATACCTGTTACCACAATGGCAATGACCAAGTCTTAATGTATTACTGAAGGCCCTGTGCACTGTCATAGTAGTGTAGTACCAGGGGTCTAAATTAACTTTTTTCATCACCAGCCAAAATGGCCAGTAGATGCTGGTATGTTGGTCTTTTCTACCGGCTAAAATGAAATTTCACCAGCATTTGGCTGGTTTGCTAGTGTTAATTTAGAGCCCTGTGTAGTACTATGGCAGTTAATTTTTCTCAGTGACTATGACCGCGTTCCAGTGGTGGAACTGTGTATTAAGGGCTGCGTGTGTTGGGCCACGATGGGTCCTCCCCACCATTTAGGAGTTCCCACACTGCTGTCAGAGAACATGAGTGAGTCGCTGCCTCTGTCCGGTCAAACCACAATCGCTGTTCCTTACCATCTTCTTTGCTTGCTAGTGAAATGTTTCCCGCAACACATTTGGTAGTCAAGGTGGGTGGGGGTTATCAGAGACACGTGACTAACATGACTGGACAAGCTATGTCCAATGTGAAATAAGCTAAAAAAAGAGAAAATAATACATTTTTTATCTTGTCAGGAGAAATCTTCTTCTCTTTGGGGCTAGTGAAGGTGGGAGGTAGTTCATTGTTAAGATGACTGTCTTAAATCAGAAATCATGCCAATTTCAACACGCCTTTGTACTACCCACGCTACCCTTAGTTGACTAAGAAAATGGCGTGTCAGGTACTGGCAAGTCAAAGGTAGCATGAGCAATACAACGATATGTTGAAATTGGGAGGAACTTCCCTTTAACTACAGATGGGAATTAGGTCCTTGGATACAATATACACATCAATGTGCACTGTCCTGAAGCAATAATGTAACATGAAGTTAAGTAAAGTTACTCTAAAGCTAATGTATTACCTATTTGGTCATGTGAAGTCTCATCAGTCTTTTTACAGCATAGTTGTAAACAGTAATAATAATCATTAATTGAATGAATAACTTGAAGGGAATGAACATGTGGAGGGAAGATGTAATCAGTAATAGGCTAAGTAATGTAATTTTGGCCCCAGCTTTGAATCTGTACATGGGGAGATTGCGTAACTGTCTTCCCTTCTCAACAGGGATGTGGGGCGTGTGTGTGAAAGAGAGAAAACGAGACCTAGAGGAAAAGAGAGCGATAAGGAGTGTGAAAAACACTGAGTAACTAACTGATGAAAGAATCACCCAAATAGGTGAAACTTTTACATTTCACACAGAAAAGTAATGAATGCAGTTATGTATGGATGGATGGCCATAAAAACAAATGTTATTGGAGCCTTGGTCATGTCAGAGCTGAGTATTTGTATTTATGGCTCCGTTGGGAAGAAACTGATGCAATTAGGCCGTCAGTGTATGAAATATGATAGCGCCTGATGGATAGTGACTGTGGTGAGTGACTGGAGCTAGCACAAAGTCCGTAATCACTCTTGTAAACCTCTGGACAGACTTCTATTTCTGTACTGAAATGATCTTAGTAGTGAATATTTATTGGCAGCACCGTCAACAGTGCAGAATTTGTATGCTTGTCGTTATGGTTAACATTTGTATACCTTCAAATGGCATATCAGTTCTAAAATGGAATGGATTTGTGTGTGCGTGCGTGTGTGTGTGTGTGTGTGTGTGCGTGTGCGTGTGCGTGTGCGTGTGCGTGTGCGTGTGCGTGTGCGTGTGCGTGTGTGTTCCTCTGCAGTTCGCCAGATGGTGGATCATCCATATGAGACGCGTTCTGACAGCTTCTATTTCGTGGACAACAGACTGGTCATGCACAACAAGGCAGACTACGCTTACAATGGAGGCCAGTGAGGTGAGAGAGAGAGAGAGAGAGAGAGAGAGAGAGAGAGAGAGAGAGAGAGAGATGGAATTTTATGTGTAGAGAGTCGGGGAGAGGTATGCGAGAAGATTGTCTGTGTTTAGAGAGAGAGAGAGAGAGAGCGAGAGAGAAATAAAGAACTATGAAGTGCAGTCACTCTTATGTTGGAGATGAACTTTCCCCTCATCTCGTCCCTTCAGGGCACATATCTCAATTTCCTCAAAGCAAATTGAACATGGACAAGATGTTGTCTCTTTGCAGTGTATGTGTGCTCAGACATGTGGTCTGCCATGTACAACATACACTCCCCAAACCCGCATTCACACACACGCACACACACACATACACACACACACACACACACACACACACACACACACACACACACACACACACACACACACACACACACACACACACACACACAAGTTAGCATGTATACTCTCTCACACACAGAGATTTATGTCCATATAGGGTGCTCTAATTGATTAGAAAAAATCTAAAGAATACTCAGATGTGCCTTGTCTAGACCAAATGTATGCCTGTCAGTAAAAGTAATGAGACTTTTACTTTTTATCAGTAACAATACAACCACCAGGAAATCACTTAGATTAGTGGAAAACACAATTCTTATCTTAACAGGGAAATACGTGTGGCTCTTATCTTTATGGGTTGACATGTGTGGCTTTGGCTGGTAAACACACACACGCACACACACACACACACACACACACACACACACACACACACACACACACACACACACACACACACACACACACACACACACACACACACACACACACACCATCCATGTTGGGATCTCAAAAAGTCCTACCCGGTGTGTGGCAGGCAGATGACGGCATTGAGGAAAGTGAAAAGCCCATTCCTTAAACCCCTGCCCATTCTGAGCTCATTTCTTTCCCCCGTTTTAAACGATTTTAACATGACTCATCACAGAGAGCTGGATCCATTTTACACTAAATGTCAGAGTAGTTTTAGGGGTTTTTCCTAAAAGCTTTTTTGTATGCTTTTGGCAGCTCGCCTGCAGTGCACGTAACACATCTGAGGCCCCTACACTACATTACATTACACTGAATAGATTTTGTCATCCAAAGTGAGTCACGCTAGAGGACACACATCAAGGTATACATACAAACACAGTGGAGGACAAAGTGAGTAAGAGTGCAACAAAGGTAGCCGACAAGGTACAGCACAGCTAGGGGAGGCAAGCTTTGTTAGGAAGGGAAGTAGGCTATTCGTAGAAGAGAAAAAGAGCCCTACAAGAGCTCATTGGAGAGGGATGACTGTTGTGGGCACACTGTGTTGCCCTGTTGTCTTGGTTGAGTGGCTTGTGGTTCTTGGCTTCTTTAGGATTTCTTTGGTCATCAGAAACCAACAGGGAGCATGTGTCCTGGCTGATTCAAAATGTAATACAGGTAGAGTTTTTTTAATCCACAATTTATGTCGTTATTTTCCCAGAAAACGGCTTGGATTAAACCTTTGTGTTGAAGTTGAACATTATGAGGGTTCAGCTTTGCCTGTATGCAGTTGATATACCTCTCTGTGCACATTCACTTTTTTATCATGGGATGTACATGGTGACTTTTGCATCCCACAGTCCTGCTCCAAATTTCCTTTCTTACTTCCTTATGACTAATTTCTGGAAGCAGTTGCTATGATCTTAACTGTCTAAAATCATACACACATAGCTGCTGATGCTCTTTTCTGTGAAAAGGATGCCCATGCCCAATGGCAGGAGTTGTCACAGTTGTCCCTTTGTGATTGACTTTCCTCCACCTTGCATGGCTTCATATGCGAGTGAGTGACTTTGGACGCATCTATATTAGTGATTACTGGGTGAAATTTGATATGAGTTGTAATTCTTTAGCTCATTGGTACATGGGGTTCTTTTCAGCTGTCTGTCAGTGGCAGGTGTACTTGATGGTGCCCTCAGAGAGAGAGAGAGAGAGAGAGAGAGAGAGAGAGAGAGAGAGAGAGAGAGAGAGAGAGAGAGAGAATTAAAGAGAGATGAAGAGCAGATTTTCACTTGTGCACACAGACATGTACACACACGCGCACGCACACACACACACACACACACACACACACACACACACACACACACACACACACACACACACACACACACACACACACACACACACACACACACACACACACACACACACACACATCTCACTGTCAAACTCACATGCCCGCCCGCCCGCCCACACACACACACACCCTTTCCATAACCTCTGTAGTTTCAACCAACATGAGTGTATGGCAGATGTCCATGTGTGGGGAGAACGATCAATTATCTGAGAGCGCTCTCTCTCTTTACTGCTAATCTGACTGTAACCTGAGACTGTCGAAACAAGAAAGAAAACCACTCCTGCATTCCTGCCCAGTTTGAAGAGGCTTTTGAGCTGTGAGCTATTTGTAATTTAACATCGTTTGAAGGATAATAATGCCGTGATCATGCCATATGTCACGACACCACTGTGTGTTTTTGTGTTTAATAAGGCCTGTTCACCTTTACAGTACAACGATTACTATTAAGATAACTATTAAGATATTTCTGTTCACTCTGACCAGTGATAATGCCTGCCTCTTGTGAACCTTAACAAGAGAATTCTGATTGGCTTTTAGTTCTGAACTTTGGAGTTCAGAAAATCGTTTTGAAAGGGATGCCAACGATGGCATGTTGTTGTTGTTGATACATGAATGGCAAAATTTAGTTAAAGCAGCTAAAGCATTTTTACAGTTTTAGTTATAGTTATCTTTATGATAATCATTGTAGATGTGAATGGCCTTGTAGTCATTGAAGTTATTCGGGTGGAATGCAATATGTATTTTGTTTGTTTTTTCCCCTGTAGTGTAGCATATGGTCTGGCAGTTACACATTTCCATTATGTAAATAGCTAGGAATTATAAATGTAAATGTTACTACTTTTAGGATCGCAATGCACAATCTATTTGTGGGATTGACGCAAGTGTGTGTGGAGAAACCAGTAGTTAAGAGAAATAGGAACAGACATAGAGAATTCTATATTATTGTCAACTCTTGCTGTATGAGATCACTTGCTGTGTATTTGTACAAAATGTTATTTTGACACAAATAAAGTTTAAGTTTGAACTAACACAAAAGTCCTACATCTATTTTTTTTATTATCATGTGATGCGTGAGGTGTACCATGAATGGACTTTTATGGAGTCAGACTTCTCAGCAGCTGATACAATGGCAGCCTGGCCCACATAGAAAACACATGAAGGAACCTCTGCAGGATATGACTTGGTAAACAGGCCTTGCAGACAAAAAGAGAGTGTCCTATTCATGATGAGAAAAAGTTAATCTGTCTATTGTGGGAGGTCTATCTGTAGTTCCTTGCTTGTCCAGCAGATGGGGTGCTCCGACAAGCATCTCTCTTCCCCTCGTTCCAGTGTCTAGGTACTGGACATACAGTGATTCATCGCAGAGCTGTGTGAAAAGCACTGATTAGTAATTAAAGACAGAGAGGGTGGAGGGTGATGAACAGAAACCAAAGACTTGTCTTAATATAAGAATGAAACCGCAAGGCTCAAGAAATAGGATTACTTTGGTCGAGTTTTTGCACGTGCTAAATCCGTCTCTCGGCTGATCAAGGAACGTTGGCGGCAGATTTATTACTGTCCTCCTTCTTTCCCGCTCTCCCCCAGTCCCCACTTTCTCTCTGTTTTTATCAGTTTTCCTCCTTTTTACTCCTGTCTCTTGTTCCTTGTTAACCAATCTCATTCTTTTTTCTTACCTCCTCCCATCTCTCTCTCCCTCTCTCTGCACCTCTGTGCCCCTCCCTCGCTCCCATCTCTGTTTTCCTCCTTTCTCCCTCTTTCACCTGGTAACCAGACCTCAGGGGGGAGTGTTGAGTTTCCACTTTCCCAGAGTAGGAGACAATCTGAGCCTTACAAAAGTGCACAAAAGCAGCACGGCACCCTCCCTCTTCTCTCTTTCTCTTGCTCTCTCCCTCTGCCTTTTCTCCCTCTTTTCTTATGCTGTCCTTTCCACCCTCAGTCAACTCTCAGTCTGTAGCCTACCCTCTAATTCGCTCTGCTGCTGTATTGCGCTCTCTCTCTCTCTCTCTCTCTCTCTCTCTCTCTCTCTCTCTCTCTCTCTCTCTCTCTCTCTCTCTCTCTCTCTCTCTCTCTCTCTCTCTCTCTCTCTCTCTCTCCTTCTGTCCCCATCTCTTCCCCCCTCTCTCTATGGGTTTGTCTCGCTCTCTAGAGTAACATGCACTGGCTCACTACAGAGAGTTGAATAGTGAAATCAAATAAAATGTTTACACATAGAAAGCATTTGAAAACTCCTTCTGCTTTCTGTGTACTGATTTAATGCATCTCCTCAGATATCCATCAGAACGACTACGCTAACAAAGGGCTTACGCAAAGATTGCCGACAATCTGAAACCACTGTCATCCCAAGCAGCAGTGAGCCCTAGCCTACTACACAACATTTCAATACTAATGAGTGACTCATTCAAGTCTTACAAACAACACACACACACACACACACACACACACACACACACACACACACACACACACACACACACACACACACACACACACACACACACACACACACACACACAGTCCTGGCTGCTGCTGTTGTTGTACTACTAGTGTGCCTGTTTCTAACCGCTTTGCCATTCAAGCCCCTTCAGAAGCCAGAAACAGAATCACCCACACAAACAGTGGAAGCGGGGTATTCCCGCGAGCTCATTGGTGGATGGAAAGGGCAAATTGTTTCCCTGGTGACGCTGGTGTAAGTGGAAGCTGAGCTGGAGATGGGTGTACATGTACCTAGCCAGCTGAGCAGCACAGCAGCCAGCCCAGCAGAACCCTCAGCCCAGAGCAGCACACAGATTCACACACTCTTGAGACAGAGGAGCTCTTTTTTTTCCTCACCTGAATCACGTGTGTGTGTGTGTGTGTGTGTGTGTGTGTGTGTGTGTGTGTGTGTGTGTGTGTGTGTGTGTGTGTGTCTGTGTGTGTGTCTGAAATGTGCTTTATATCTCTCACTGTATCTTTTTGTATGGATCTGTTAAGTGTGTACCTGGTTAGTGTATATGCGAATTGGTTTGTATTTGTGCTTCTCTTTGTGTATGTGTATGCACTCACTGTAAGCTTGTATGCGTTTTTTTGGTAACCACATGAAAATACACAGTGAAAAACACAGTGTTACACTCCAAGAGTATTCTGGGACCAAATACACTAGAAGATATTAAATAGACTCACTAAGTGTTGAGTCAACTCTGCATGTTTTAATGGCTAAGAGCAAGGCCACGCTGGCTGTGACTGTTGGAGCTGGCTGGGATGTGACGTGGTTTGCCTCTGTTTTCCACCTCGCTGCTGCTGCTGCTGCTGCTGCTGCTGCTTGTGTTGTACAGAGCCAATCAGAAGGCACGGTGGCAGTGGCGGAGCTATTGCACACAGGGCCCCAGGGCAAAATACTGAAAGCCCCCCCATACGGTCTGACAGGGTCATAATATGGCCCCCAGCGCCAATACAGGAGGGCCCTAGGCCCAAGGGCAAATGCCCTGCTTGCCCCTCCTATAGCTCCACCCCTGTATGATGGCAAATGCAAGCACAGGGGGGGGGGTGTAACTGTGAAGGGGGGTGGGCGGTGCTTACGCAGGCTGATCGATGACTGAGGGGAGCGGAGAGCGCCACATCACATCACATGGCCCCAATCCCTTCCCATCCCGTCCTCGCCGCCAATTAATTTACGTCTCCTCCCATCAATCAATTAACTGGGGATTTGTGCCCTCGCGTGTCCGCACGCCGTGTTTGTTTGTGTAAGTAGTGTGGCATGTTTATCTATCCTTGTCAATCAATGTACACCTACACCGTACCGTGACATGCCTCCCATCCTTTCCATTGCACTTGCGCACTGCCTCCGCACTCTCCTCATCCGGTCCACCAGCATAATACTATAGCCACCACAGACTGTATGTATGTGTATATGTCTATGATAGCTACAGCGTGTTCTTGGAGGGGGCATTACCTGCTTAGGGGGAGGTCGAAGACGTAGAGGGAGGCAAGAGGCACAAAAATACACAGGGACGTCCTGTGCTCTTGGCTGAGAAGCAGGATCTCCGGAAACCCCCCCCAGGCCCTACCACTACCCTCCCCCCTCTCCCCCCTCCTCTCGTCGGGTCTGGGTGACATCCCTATCCCCTCTCCTGTGTCTCCCACAGAGTCTCCCCGAGGCTTGGCATGGAGAGGAGAGGAGAGGAGCGGAGCGGGACACGGCGTGTGGTTGGGTTGGGGGTTGGGGGCTGGGTGGGGTGTATGTGTATGTGGTGTGTGGCGGGGATATAAATAGATGTTAGGAATGGCGTTGATAGGCCCGGGTGAACAGAAGAAGCGACGCGGAGGGGGTGGTGTATGGGTGAGGGGGGGATTGCGAGCGGAAAAAGGATTAAAAGAGATACATGGTTGGGTTTTGGGGCCTTGACTTGCGCCTCGGTGTAACTTTGACTCAAGTATTTTGGCAGTGTGTGTGTGTGTGTGTGTGTGAGTGTGAGTGTGTAGGAAGGGGCTGGCTTGTGTGACTGGCTGGCTGTGAAGGCACTCCTTGAGCCGGAGACGAAGTGAATGGCCTATGACCTCATTTCGGGAGTCAGAACACATAGGTGAAAGCTTGTTAGACCGTACACAGAATAAATGAAGACTTAAGTCCTGTCGAAAATTCCTTGGACCTTCTTTGGTTATACAGCCTCTGAAGCAAGTGCTGTAGCTTACGCCTTGCAAAAGAGCTCATTGAAGTTGTGCACTAACAAAAATTTAACATTCAGTATAAAATACTAGGTTTTGGGGGCTGCTGTGCTATTCTTGACTAGTAGGCTAGAATGTGTTTTTTGGTAATAGAAAAAGATGATAAAATGAGGTATCCAAGGCACCCTTCAAATAAATTTAATAATTCAACTGAAGAGTGCCTTAGATACTTCATTTTTCAGTTCATCAACATACAGCGCATTAAAACCAAAACTGAAATGTCACTTGTTTTTGTCAGCTGTCAACTTGAACTTGAAACAGAGGAAAGGGAAACAGTTGTGGAGACATTGCAGGCTACTGTTACAACATGTGTGACTGCCAGAGAAAGTGTAAGTGTTACAGTGGAAACTATGGCAGACAGTGACAGCTCTGTTGTCCCTTTGTGCTTGCCACCAAATGGATGTGCAAATATCTTTAGGTGTGTGTGCATGCACACGTTTCTCTCTCTCTCTCTCTCTATCTCCCTCTCTCTCTCCCTCTCTCTCTTTCTCTGTGTGTGTGTGTGTGTGTGCCCGCATGTGTGTGTTTCTGTATGTCAGTGTGCCCTTGATGTAAGCATATAGTGTGCGCAAATCCTTGTCTCAGTTTCAAATGATGTCAAATGAATCTTCCCAAAGAGCCCACCCCTGTTATACAACCAGTGACCAGAGGCCAGCCCTGCTCCTCATGTTGCAAACATTAATGCCTCTGTCCCTGTCCTCTCCTGCCAACCAACCAAAAGCCAGTGGCAGGTGTACCATAACATTCATAAAAAGCCCTCTCTCTCTCTCTCTCCTTGGTACTCTCTGTAGTCCTATTCTTTCTTTCTTGCTTCTTTATTCCAATCAGTTTCTTTTCTTTGCCTCTCTTTCTCTCTGTGCACTTCTTTGTCTCTTTTCCCCTGCCCCACCTTCCCCTGAGGATGGCAGGATTGTGTGAGGGATATGAAATGGGAGAGAGAGAGAGAGGGAGAGAGAGAGAGAGAGAGGAGAGAGAGAGAGGAAGAGAGAGAGAGAGGAGGAGGAGGAGGAGCAGGAGGAGGAGTGTTCTGTGTGTTCTGGCACAGGTGTGCTCGTTAGTGACTCACACCCTTTAGTTCCCCGGCACTTCCACTTCCTGCCACCTGACAGGTGAGGAAACAGAGGGCCTTAGCGGAGGGCCTCTATCTCTCTCTCTCCTCTCTCCCTCTCACCTCCACTGCCAAATCCCACTAATAATCACTCTGGGTATTATCGGACTCTGTGGAGCCTGCGCACACATTCTTTTGCCCTCTCTGTATCTCTCTCTCTCACACACACACACACACCGTCTCTCATTCTCTTGCTCATTTTCAATCTCTCTCTCTCTCTCTGCCATCCTTTGCCTCTTTTATTCTCTTCCTCTCTCCTATACAATTTCCTCCTTTCTCTGCCTCTAACTCTCTCTTTGTCTCTGTCTCTAGCTGTCTCTGTCTTTCCCCTCTCTGCAGCTCCTTATTGTTCCCTCATTAATGCACATACATGCTAAAGCCCATGCATCAAGGCTGCTGCACAGTGTGCTCAGCCGTGAGAGACTGATAATAGGAGAGAGAGAGAGAGAGAGGGGGGGAGATAGAGAGAGAGAGAAAGCGGGAGAGAGAGAGCGAGAGAAAGAGAGAGAGTCCTGCGGGCTAACCCCTGCCTCATTCATCTTAGCACGTTTGTAACAATGAAAGATGGAGGCTAGAAATCCAAACAAAAGGGGCCAAAAGTTGGAGGTCCGCGCCTTGCTCCCCAGCCCATCTCCTCCTCTCCCCTCATCCCTCCCTCAGGCCGGCCTCCCTGAGCAGGTCCCAGGGCCCACAGGTCGGAGGTGACGAGGGAACAATGGGCCCTCCACTCCAGGGTCAGTGGTGGTCAAGCCAACAAAAGGAGGAGAGGAGAGGAGAGGAGTTTGAGGTAGGCCAAACTGAAGCGGGTGGTTAGTGATGGTGAGAGGGTGCGCGCGCCGTGTGTGTGTGTATGTGTGTGTGTGTGTGTGAGAGAGAGAGAGAGAGAGAGAGGAAAAAAGAGAGGGAAAGAACAAAACGAAAGGCAAGTGGAGAATCGCAACCCATGTATGTGTTGATTGGATGTGAGCAGCCTGCGCAGTACATTTCAGAGTGTCAATTCAACAGTTAGAGAGTAGGACCACTATGTGTGTTAAGTTCAACTCTTTCAGTGTTCAGTTAACACTTCAAATGTACAATGTACTGTATGGTGCTTCAAACCGCTCTACTTCCACTTAACGTTGAAGGGCCCTTCATTGGACATCTCGCCATCAATGAGATAATGACAAACCTTGAATAAATGTATTAATGGTAAACGATGAACTGAATGTCCTGTAAGTATTACATGCTATATCACGTAAAATAAGGAGGAAAAATGCATGTAAAGTAACAATGACAGTGTAGGCAACCCCCTGCTGGTTTATTTATGGAATAATAACTCATACATATTTCATAAAACATCTTTGTAATTATAATGAGGAATGACAGTTAGTTATCTCATTCACAACATTCACACAGCAGCACTATGACAAGACTGCTGCCCTTGTTCACTGCATAAATAAGTATTATTTCTTTAATGTCTCAGACTGCCTGAAACAGCAGCATCAGCATTTTCTGGAAAACAATATGTATTAACAAAAGATTTTATACATTTCTTTTTTTTTACTGTTTCGACTGTCTCACATTTGTATTATTCCAACCTAATTAATTCTTTCCCCCTGCCAGCTCTCTCTCTCTCTCTCTCTCTCTCTCTCTCGCTCCTACACTGCTTAGTTCCCTGCTCAATTTACTTTGTTTAGATTACAGGCTTGTTGGAACAGTTCCATTGTTCAGTCACTTTATCACGCTTTCAGAGCCATCAATCTCTCAATCATTTTTGTTAATCTGCACACTAATTCTATCCCCCCCAACTCCCCCTGTCTTTTCTTTTTCACTCCATTCCTCACGCTTGTGCTTTCACTCCCCTTTCTCTCTCTCTCTCTCTCTCTCTCTCTCTCTCTCTCTCTCTCTCTCTCTCTCTCTCTCTCTGTCTTTTCATTCAAAGCCATTGATCATGCATGCAGAAATTCAGCACGCCCATCACCCAGTCAGAATAGGCGCTGTCCTACATACTGTCCCGCGCCGCCAGCACCATAACCCCCCGCCCCCCATACCCAACACCACCACTGTATCCTGCCTGCACCAACAGCAGACGGACAGCGTGTTACACACACAGACACACACAGATGTCTGGTAGGCCCAAGTTGTTTAGACACAGACAGACCGACAGACAAAACACACACACACACACACACACACACACACACACACACACACACTTCTGGTAGGCCCGAACCATTTACACGCACACACACATGCACACACGTACACATATGGAAGGCCCAGACCATTTATACTAGTGTTTCTCAACGGGGGCTCTACAGCCCCCCAGGGGGTGTTGGGGAGCCCTAAGGGGGTGTTGAGAAAGATACAGCTGAGGGGCAATGCTTACCATTGGGGGGCATTAGTCCATTTTATTTTTTAATACTAAAAGGGGGCGTTGGCAGGCTTATGGTGCGCTCAGGGGGGCGTTTGCATGCTTATGATGACATCTAGGGGCGGTAGCTCAAAAAAGGTTGAGAACCACTGATTTAAACCGTTTAATACTCGTTGACACCAGGACCAAGCAACAGGAGAGGATTTTAGTCTGTGACCGCAGAAAGATTTTAATTGTATCAATACTTTTCTCCCTGGTGTTCTCTTGTCTATGTGGTCTCTCATTTCTTCTGCCACATTCTGCAGCTGTGAAAATGTTTTTTTTTCCTTTCAAAAGATCAGTCAGAACATTTCCACAGCCATAACACCAAGTCTTTAGCACTGAAATGACATCTAATATGCTGAAAAGACCATAATTTCAATGTTGTCTTTTCCCATTGCTAGTGTTCGTGGCATAGTTTCCATAATATTAGATACATGCATTATTTTTGCATTGTTCTTGCATTACATTGTTTCATTTTAGCAACTCCAACAACTGTGACAGATTGGTTTTTGAACTGAGATATAGCACACTGGCTATTGAATGGGAAATTGTTAATAACCATGTAGTAAATATTATATAAGTGGGAGCTAAGTGGTGACAGGTAGCCCCTTAACGCACGCCGTTCCACCAGTGGAACACTGTCCTAGTCAATGATTTTTTTTGTGCATGTGCGAGATCTGACTTTGGCTAAATGTATGTAACATGCTGTATGGTTAATAATATATGTGCAATGATGTGTGTAATGTCTGTGTTTTTTCTGCATTTATGTACACTATGCATGCTACTGGACTTCTTAATGTCTCTCTGGATTAATACATGATACTCTACTCTAATGAAATCTATTTGGTCATTGCCATTTTGGTAACAGCTAATTTATAACAGGAGCCGTGTCTTACTGGCCCATATCCTTGATTGTGTGCGGATGTTGACCTTTTGGTTGTGAGATGGTGCAATATGGGTTATGTTGTTAAGGTAATGGGCCTAAACAGGTCAGACATGATGCTGAGGTACCCTGATTATGGTGCCCATCGTCCCCATATAGGTACTGCTCCCCAGGTGCAGTTGCCATGGCTCCCTTCTGCTAGTATGCATGATGAGCTGCACTAAATGCAGAGGCTGCAAGCTCCTCAAGAAATCTGCAAAGTCCTCCAAAAATGCTGAAAACCAGCAATCAAGTTGGCTGAAACAACAGCACTAAACTGAATTATTTTGAACTTAAATATGACATGTGAAAAATATATGAAATATGTTTGGTCAGAGTCTGTGATACATCAAGGAAACTCATTAAATACTTGTCCATATATTGTTACATCTTTTGTTTTCAAACACATAACCACTATTGTGACAGTGAAAACATTATCCATCAAAAACTGCCGTTTACACTGATGCAATTCTTTCACCAGATAATTTTACTCATCATTAATTTGGTGACATGTAGTTGGATTCATTTCAATGTCAGTGTTCCTTTACATCCATAAAACACATAGTGCATGCACCTTGAATGAATGCAAAAAAGTCTTATTTCCTGAAGTCGTTTCTGACTTCCTGAAATACAGTACTTCCTGTGGATAAAACAGTAAATCTAGGACCAAGCAATGAGTCGGTATGATGCAACAGTGCACATTACTCTAGCTAAGAAGCATCCACATACAGTAGGCTATATGTGGCCTACACACCTACGTATTCATGTGTGTGCATGCGAGAGAGATTTTAATTGCTCAGGTGACTGCTTGGACTGGATTCAAAAGGGGTACTTACAGAAAGCTTGTAATCTGTTGGGTTAAACATGTAGGCCATCACATGTCCCAAGAGGATATTGTATGCCTAAGGAGTGAGTGAGGGGTGTTAAGGGTTGATGGGTGCAGAGGAAGGTCTTGGGCTGGCCTATTCCACATGCTATGTCTACAGTATATGAAACTATGAGGTTATGATGACTGATGTGAAGTTCACTGTCTACTCTGTCTCGAAAGTAACATCAAAAGAGAGTAGGCCTAAAGTAGGCCTATCATTCTGCACGCTCTCAGTAGCCTAAAATTGCATGTTTTATTATTATTAATTAATAGGCCTAACTACTCACTGTCGACTCTGTCTCAAAAGTGACATCAAAAGAGTGTAATAGTCCTAATAAGAGAATTAAGGCCTACTCTGCACTCTCCCAGTAAAATGCATGTTTAATAATTATTCATTAATGGGCCTAACTAATACATTACAAATATCGTAATAGAGTAATAGTCTTAATTTAGTTGTTTCCCTGTGTTTGTAACGGTTAATGTTTTTTAATCTAAATTTGTACGGTCAAAATATGAATCTTCCATTTAAACATCGCAACTCAACACAAGTTCCACCAACTTACCACGACGCAAAAGTAAAGCCTAAATGGCATCCAAACAGGACTCGAGTCGGCATCAGTTTGAAAGATGAACTACTGAAACGGAAACCTCGTCATGGCTACTGACGGCCACTGTCAAAAAAAAAACATCCTCTGACTAATGACGCGGACTCTGAATGAACAGCTGAGATTACATCCGAGGTGTCGACTACAGTTTCTATCTTTAAATCATAAGTGGATAGCTTGTAGGCTACATTAACTGGCATTCCAGGGATGCTGACTGAGCTATGCTCCTAGGCCAATGTCAGAAAAGGGCTGGAGATTGACCTTGCTCTGCATCTCTCACAGACACTGGCTGAGTGGCTGTAGCCGACCACGAGGTGACGGTTGCTTACATTACGAGGGAAAGCAGTGGGCTGTTTCTCCGGCCCTCTCTCTTCCTGTCTTTTCAATCCGTGGAGGCAGCCTCTACGTAGGACCAGGCTAGAGCACTGGCGCTACTGTACGGTTACATGAAAGAGGCGGGGAGGGGTCTGAGAGAGAGAGGGGAGGAGGGAAGCGTCGCTGAAAGTGTATGGCAAAAAGAGGGGCAGAGGCGGAGTCTGCGCTCTTGAGTGTGTGTGTAAACCACGCTCGTCCCTCCTCCTCTAGACAGGCCGCCCCCCTCCCCCACCCCCCTCGGCCACCCGCCCCTGAGTCTGCAACTCCCCGCTCCCTCGCACCTCACAGTCGGGAACAGAGGTACGGAATGGACACGGAAGGGAGCCAAAGCAGCCTGTCCTCTGCGGACTCCCCGCACGACCCCTGGTAAATTTCCCTATTCGCCTTACCTGCTTCAGGACTCGGCCTGCGTACCTCCGAAAGATCACCCCGGAGTTTATAGTGGGGAGACCACCGGAGCGCGAGACAAAAGACAAACGTGCTCGTTCTGTTGTGTTCTTTCAGTGTGGTGCACTGGACCGTGTTTCTCTCGCGCTCACCCGTGCAGAACCTCTGGTCTTTTTTGTTGTTCCTCATTTGGAAAGCCTATGATCTCAGTTTATTTTAACTTTTATTTATTCTGAGGATGTGTAGGCCTGCATGTCGGTAATATCGGTTCAATCTTAACCAATATTCTTATCCCAACAACATGGCCGAGTATGCCTTACTTTATTCATCTGCTTGTTTGTAAAATAGGTGTTATATTTTTGTTTACTCTACATTGTTTACAATGCATCACGGTGTGTTCTTCATGTACCGTACTTTCGCTCTTGTCTGCTCTTTTCAGCAAAATGTTCATCGGGGGTCTCAGTTGGCAGACAACACAAGGTGAGATGTCCTGCGTGATACTTCATAAACTCGCTTAATAGAAATAGCCCGCAATGTCGACTGCTATCAGTCTTTGCTGTCTGTAATCTACCTTACACTTTCGCTGAGCATTTCCAATCTTTTTGCGGTTCTGCTGTAGGAATGCGAAAGCTCCCAAAGTTCGTAAAAAGAAAGTAAATAGTTGGTTCTCCACTAGCGAAATCAAAGCATTCATTCAACACGGATCAGCGTGCGGATTTGCGTTAGGGCAAGAGCGCAGTGACTGAGGGCTGTGGGGATTAACAGCAAATGCATTTAACATTCCATATTTAGATAGATGGTAAATTGTTTGCAACATTTCACTGGCATGTGATATTGATGATCTAAAGTTTAAACTCATGACATTATTCTTCAAGGCAAATATCATATGGCGGTTCGTCCGTGTTGTTCCTTTATATGCTCACGCGAGGGTATTGTTGTTGCTCCTCTGAATCTTATGGTAAACCACATGCCCTGGTACCCTGTTCGCTTTTCGTGTTGGTGTAAACGCATGCTTATCTTTGGTAGGCCCTGTCTTACTGTATTGAAATGGTGAACTTAACGGGCATGTTTCATTGCGATGCCCATGCACTGAATGGTTTAGCCCAATGGAATCTTTTAAAAACATATGAATGAGTGGCTTTCCATGAAGCAAACACAATTTGTCTACCCTGGGACCGCATCGTCCTCTGTCGTTCGCAGCACGTTATGTCTCTCGAAGCACATTCATCAAGGTACTAGAGCTTCATTTGTGATGTTTATCTTTATCCGCAGAGGGACTGAAGGAATACTTTTGTAAATTCGGAGAGGTGAAGGAGTGTATGGTGATGCGGGATCCGGTTACGAAGAGATCGAGGTGAGGGAGGGAGGCGTGCGCTCATCAGTGCCCTATCACAGGAGCGCTCTCAGCACACCGCTGCCATTTGTTTATTTATTTTTCTTAACTCGGTTTTACAGCTCCACAGAGAGTCCATACTCTGTTCTAATATTTTGGTGTGTTTTACTTTTTTTGCCTGTAGGGGATTTGGTTTTGTCACATATGTTGACCAGGCCGGCGTGGATAAAGTTTTGGCGCAGAACAGACATGAACTGGATTCGAAGACAGTAAGTGTTTGTACTTATTTTATGACCTTTTGAACGAAGCTTTGCCAGTTTTTTATGAAGAGGGAAATCCAATACACTCACTCCAGTCACTCTGGGTCTCCTCAGAACCTCCACATTGCCTGAGGCACACAGATGGCTACTGCTCTTTGTGTAAGTCTGAAGCAGAACTTTGGAAATTGTATAAGACTCGTCTCGTAGCCATCAGAAGTGTTTGGCAGATACATCACGCGTAAATATTGCTTGACAGCCTTTCCATTTGTCAAGAGCAGTTACTTCCGCGGAAAGTATGAGGAGATTTGAGGGATCAACCACGGTGCCCCATTTTCTCTCGCGCCCCTTTGCTCCCCGCCCACCAAGAAGTGGTCAGGCGCGCGCAACATGAAAGCGTTCTTTCTTGCTGTTAATTTCTATGGCAACCTGGGGACCAAGTGGGACGGTTTCTCACTTTTAAAACTCTTGGTTGCGGATACCAAGCAAACAAACACGACAGTTGTAAACTGACAGAGAATATGTTGTCTGTGTGAATGTGAACTGTAGATTTTCCATCTTAGATAGTGGTGAGAAGACTGGGAAAATATATTTAGGCCTACCTTCGCCTGGGAGCAGTTGTCAACTCTGAGCTAATCCCAGGTCTTCTGAAAACTTTAATCTTGGTCTACTTACTGTATACGCTCTTCCAAACAAGTAAGGGAGGGGAAGGCATGTTTTTGCAAATTTTCTCCCATTAGGCCGCAATTCTGAGCAAGCACCTCTGTGCCTCTGTACGACATGGCCCTCTCGAACACTGTGTACCCTCCAGGCTGCCGTGCTGTCACTGCCATCTGAATAACTGACAATATGTGGCCCAGAGCAAGGGTTTGCCACCATTGATGGCTGCTCTAATGGCTCCATTTGAATAAGCATGGAGTCTGTGTGTCAGAGATCACATGTGGGTCTGTGTGTGCAGCGGCCTATTCAGGGTCCATTGTCAGTGATAAATGTGGGTGTGTCAGCACAGACAAAACAGACAGCTCCTTGCCACAAGGAGAAGATAGGGCCGTTCCCCACAATAGCACAGAGGAGACAGGAAAAGGAGGAAGAAAGAGAACTCGAGAGTGTGTGTTTGTTTGCGTGTTTGTTTATTTACTTTGGACGAACAAGGCAGGGCTGCTCTTCCTGGCATCCGCATCACTTTCATATGGGAAGCTATGCTTTAATCTACTGTAAGCCATTTGAAGTGAAGTCAAGAGATGTGGCCTTTCGAGTTTCCTGAAGGCTCAATAGTATACCCAATACAAACACAGCACAGAGGGAAAGCCTTTTCCAGATCAGTTGCTGGGGATGAACATGCGCAGCAACCGTCAGTCACAGGGGGCACCTTTGTGATTTTGTTGCCATGTGCATCCAGTGTCTCCATAACAACTTTCTTCTCAGTCATCCAAAATGCACACAGCACTTAACACCAAGCAGCCATTAAATACAGGCAACACTCTGTATGTTTCTTTAAGGCGACTGAAGACGTGTGTTGTTTTTTAACTAGTTATGATCACTTTGTAGGCAAGCACTCAAGGTACATACCATAGAAAACAACAGCTATTTCATACACCATGGAAGCCATTTCAGAAGAGCAGGGATAATGTTTATTCACACCCAAGCAAATGTAGTTGTTCTTTATTAATATAAGTAAACAAGTGCATTGTAAACAGTGAAGACTCTGCTAGTGTGGACACAATTGGAAGACCTAGGTCGAATGCTCATAGGTAGCTACCTTTGTGCTCGCGTGTGCGTGTCCCAATTTTGGTGTCGTGCAGTCACCAGTCGATGCTGCAATAGGCGTAATATGGACATGCTGACTCGCCATCATGGCAGCTGCGATATGGCTGCTGAGTACGGATGTTTGTCCTGCATGCATTTCTCTCTTTTCACATATTTAGTCGCCTTTCAGCATATCTATGCCCTCTCCACAATTGTCCCCTTTTTGACACTGTAAAAAAAGGGCTTTGAATCAAAGGCCTTTGAATACTGTCTAGGTTTTCTCTGTGTGTGTGTGTGTGTGTGTGTGTGTGTGTGTGTGTGTGTGTGTGTGTGTGTGTGTGTGTGTGTGTGTGTGTGTGTGTGTGTGTGTGTGTGTGTGGTTAGTGGGAAGGCTGATGCTTGTGCTAATGGTGGCTGGCTGTTTTTGAATGGCTATTCGCATACATGTTTGAGAATGAAGCGCCTCTGTTGTGATAATAGCTCACAGAATGAGGAATGGGAAGGGAACCTGGAGTGGAATTCATTGGCTGTGGCGTTAACTCCCCGGGTTGTGTTGTGATTGGTTGGGTTTAAAAGAGAATTATTTTGCCATTTCGGCTGGATAAAGATTGTTTTGTCACGGCTCCCTGTAGGTTCTGACTCACGATCCCACATGCTGTAAAAAAAAAAAAAGTAGTCACTGTCTGTACATTACTACCAGACCAACCATCTGGACACAGGGTGGTATCTCTTTGCATGTGAAAAAATATTGATATTTGGCAAAGTGATAGTGGCTCTACTTCTCCTCTCCCATCACTGACTCCCCTCCCCTCCCCTCCCAATCTTGATCTCTCTTACGCTTTCGACTTCCCCATTTCTCCCTCTCTCCCTCCACCATCACTTCAGTCAGGAATGGCCATTGTTTGACCTGCGTGAGATGGGATGGGAAGAAGAGTGAGAGAGATTCCTCTTTGGAAATTGAAAGAATGTGCCATGCTGGGTCTGTTTTTTTACGCTCTCGGCCCACAGTGGGAGTGAGAGGCAGAGAGGAAGAATGCAGAAAAAAGTGAAAGGGAGAGGGGAAGAGAGGGAGTGAGAGAGGAGCAAGGGGGGCACCAGAGACAGAGAAAAGAGAGAGGGGAGGTACAGGCAGCATTGGCTGGGGGAAAAGAGGACATTTTGTGGAATCCCACATCAGAAATGAAGGGGGGGGGATACTTGTGATGAGCAAACAAGGCAGCTGCCGAGTCTTATTGCTTTTTGGCGTTTGCCTCTAACAACAAATAAGTGGGCAGCCGCTTGGTGAGTGCGGTCTTCCTTGAGTTTTCTCGCACACGCACATGCACACACAAGCGGGGTGTTTGTGCGGCACCGGTTTGTTGTGAATGGAGGACTTCTCCAGAGGGGTTGCAGCGCTTGTTTGTGTGTTTTGGAGAGGCAGAGAGGGAAGCTGAGAGAGAGAGAGAAGGAGAGAGGGGTTATGAGTGCCCTGGCTGGCCCTCTGGATGTAATGAAATGTGAAAGGGGGCTGGGATCATGTGATGGCCAACTTGGGGCCCCCTCACTCCGAGGGCCGGACATTACAGGACAGCTGTGAGCAGTGGGTGTGTGTGTCTGTGGTGTTGTGTATGTGCCTGTCAGGGAGAAGAGGGGGCAGTGGAGTTTTTGGCACATGAAGGGGAAAAGGGACACATTTAGGTGGCCTTAAAGTCTTAAATATCAATGTATAATGTCTATGAGCTATCAATCTCACACCACTACCAAGGATATTAGTGTCACACCACCTTGCTCACTTTGTGTTACTGTTTTTTAATGTCCTGGATGGAAACATTGTGCAATCTGCCCATTCACCATATATTTGAACACTCGTCACATGTCTTTACATTCTCGATAAGTCATGAATAAAAATAATAATTTCTCAGCATATAGTAGTCATCCACAACCAACACCTCAGCAGCTGTTTATGAAATCCTGAAATAGAAAAACAGATGTAAGATATTCAGAACCTGTGGGAATACAAAAAATGTTTTTTTTGCATTGTGCCCTTAAAATGAGAAAACTGTTTCTGAGGGCCCAGGGCATTTCAGAGTTTTTTTTTCGGGCATTTTTTTAAATAACATAAATGTTTCCATGGTATACACCATTGAGCATCCAAACTAACTAATATTCGAGCTTAATCTTAAATTGCAAAGTACTTTAACAATATAGTGAAAATTAACATTTGCTTGTTTATTCTGTAAATCATGTTATGGACAAATGTTACATTATCTTGAACAATACATAGGCCTATATAAAAATACTACACTTTTGGCACACTCGACTTCAAAGTCCATTAACAAGCATTTTAAAAGACAAAACCATACACTGTCATAACAACTGTGTTATATAACAACGCTGTCATAACTTCCACAGCTAAAGAGTGACACTGTTGACAGGGGCATAACACAGTTGACGGCCATTTTTAGAGTATTGTGCTAACTGCAGACCTCAGAACTTTCACTATAAGACCATAATCAATTCATATTTTTATGGACTTTTATCTGTATGCTTATAAATACTATCTCTAAATCAGGTTCTTAGGAATATGTTGAAAACACAGTTGATGGACAATTTAGCCTCTCTAAGACCATACAAAAGTATGGATTAAAACATGAAGAGGTGAACTCAAAACTTGCCAAAAGGTCTTCACATTACCATCTTACGAGGTGATGACATTTCATGATGTTGGTCATATGACTTAGAAGCAAATCATTGCTGATTTATGGAGGGGGTTTCAATTTGTGACACGGTTGACACAGATTTCTGGGACACACACAAAATCCCTTATGTATAATATGGGGAATAATAGGCTTTTTAAAACTTTTGTAATATTTTAATAACTACTGTGAATACATATTTTATATATATTCGTAATATGTTATATTTTGTATAAAAGTAAATATTTTATACAAAAAATAGTTTTTTACATGTCAATTATGAAGACTGAATCTGACATTTGGAAAACAGGACAGCATAAAATCGTCAAAAACAGGTAATATAATAGGTAATATATATTCGAGGAAAATTACGTTATTTGTAGACTTTTTGTATTTTGTAAAAAATAAATGTGTGCTGATGTGCAAAAGATTGAAGTTAGTGGAATGGACAAATAAAGCGCTTGGACTTAATGTAACTGTAATTATAGAATCACCTGTGTGTGTGTGTGAATATTGGTGTGCGTGTCAGAAAGATGCACCTGATATATGAGGCAGGAGGCCTGCATCATAATGCTGAATATGTCAGTGGAGGACATATTGTGCAAGGTTACTGCCATACTGTTCGTATCGCTTGGTTAGTAGTCAGCTCTCCGATTCCATTGAGATTAGTTCCTGTGTTGCTGACGACAGGAGAAGAAGATGGGGGCAGGGAGAGATGGAGATGGAACGAGTGAGAGAGAGAGAGCGAGAGAGAGAAGGAGAGAGAGGTAGGGGGGAGAAAGCTAGAGCTAGTCCCTTAGCCTTGTAATTAGTCGGGATCCCAAATGCAAGTAATCGGATTTTGAGAAACAAACTGGATTGTACTTCCGAGGTATATAGCGGGCCTGGCGCTAAAGCTTCTCCCAGGATTGTGAGCATACATGTGCTGCTGGCCTCAGTGGAGTGCTGCTTGCATACCTGGCCTCGTCTTGACCACAGTCAGATGTCACTCAGGCACACGGACACACACTTAGTGCACACGAGCACATCCACAGACTCATGTGCACATACGCATGCACACACACACACACACACACACATACACACACAAACGTGCATGCTTGCAAGCTCATGCTCACGCGTGCACACGCGTGCACACGCATGCACACACACACACACACACACACACACACACACACACACACACACACACACACACACAAACACCTTTGTCCTTTTGCTGGTATGGGGGTGGGGTGTTGTCCCTCATTAGTGGGCATCGTTAACTAATTGCTTTGCAGTTGCTCATCCAAGCAGACTGACCTTGGTGGTCAGCTCCCATGTTTGCCCGCTCACTTGCTCGCCCACCACCGCCCGACTGGCCGAGAGCCCCCTGCTGTACAATGTGCAGGACTGGACAGGGACCAAAAGAAGGCCCAGGCATTTTTGTGTGCCACCTCCAAATTGTGGACTAGTTTGTCAGAATACACAAACAACCCAACAATATAGGTCCCAAATGACTGTTGGCCCTCTGGGAAATGCCCTTTAGGCAACATTACCAATCCAGGTCTGTGTGTATGTGTCTCAGCTCGGCCATTTTCTCTCGGCTATCCGGTCCCCCCAATCGACCCCCAGCCAACCCTGTACAGTGCAGTATTTTACGGTAAACACTCCTAGCTCTTAACTTGGCCGGCATTAATCCCTTAGTGGAAAACTAAGTAAGTGTGATTACCATACATGTGCTGCAACTGCACACGGGTCTTAACGAGTTGAGTCATTAGGCCGGGGATGACGGTGAACTTTGTGAGCAATGCAAGGCCGTGTATTGTGGTCAGTGTGTGTGGGTTTGCGTGTGTGTGTATGTGTGTGTTCGAGGTTGGTCAGTCCTACTGTATCCCCTCTGTAATACAAGACCTCAGTATGCCTCTGTCTTTGTGTGTGTGTGTGTGTGTGTGTGTGTGTCGTAATGTGTGTGTGTGTCGTAACTGTGTATTCACTCTTTGCATGCAGTGCACAGACAGTGTATGTGCATATTTGTGTGCGTGTGTATGTTGGTCACAGGCTGTGTGATTCGATCGGTTGGTCAGCGACTGAAGCATGGTGGGGTGGGTGTTGGGTAGGGAGAGGGCGAGTGAGGCGAGGGGGGGTATAGGGCAGCAGAGGGCAGGGGTGGCATGCGGGGGGCGTTGGGCAGGGAGTGAGCCGTGAGTGGGATGGGAGGGCCGCCCGCCTGGGCCCCCAGCTTCTCTGCCTGTCCAACTTTTTTCCTCTCCTCTCCTCTCCTCTCCTCTCCTCTCCTGGCCCATCTGTTTGGGGGCTCCTTTGTCCCCGTAATTAATGAAAGGGGAGGGGGGCTGCCTGCTGAGCTTCGGCCTCGCCAAGCACAATCAGAGCCGGCAGAGTTTCCATGAAGAGTTTTTGTTTTACCATGAATGGGAAACTCACTTGCGTTCCCTCTACTTTGCCTCTCTCTCCCTCTCCCTCTCTGCTGCCTCTCTCTCTCTCTCTCTCTCTCTCTCTCTCTCTCTCTCTCTCTCTCTCTCTCTCTCTCTCTCTCAGTCTTGCTCATGCTCTCTTTCAATTGCTCACTCTCTTTCTCTCACTCCCCCTCTCTTCCATTTGCTCACTCTCTTTCTTTCTCTCTCTCTCTCTTTCACTCGCCCTCTGTCTTTCTCTCGCTCCCTATCCCTCATTCACTCTCCCCTATTTTGTAATACACTGTGATTTCCACTCTCTTGTACGAAGACTTAAAACTTTTCTCTGGGCCCTATCTTCTTTTTGTGAATACTTTTCTCTCCCCACCCTCCCCTCATCTTCACTCTATCGCTTTGTCTGCTTTAATCCTTAATGAGTTGGGATGGGCTTGGGATGCTTGGTATTGGAAATAACATGCAAATGAGGGAGGAAAATGGTTTGGATGGAAGGGACAGGCAACCACTGCTACACGACACATGTTTGTCCCACAGAGAAAAACCACTGGGTTTGTGTAGGGTGTGCTTTTGTTATATCCAAAACTGCTGTAAGCTCCCTGATGTTTCTCTCTTGTCTTTGTTCTGTCCTCTGTGTCTGTCTGTCTGTCTATCTGTCCAGGCGTGGCTAGCTGCGGAAAAAAAAACGTTTGATGATGGCGCGAGGTGACTATCAGTGTAGTCTAGTAGAGATCTAAACTCTAAAATAATACAAAATAAATCATAGCACTAAAAACCTCATGGGCACCGCCCCAAGACACACGCTGGCCGTGTCTGTCTCGACACGTAGAGTCTGTCTGGACAATAGCTAAACGAAACCAAAATAAACTAAAATGAAACATGTAGCATGCATTGCACAGCCTTTTGTAGCAGTCCTATAGTGGGCCAGTTGCTGTACCCGTGAGGATGTGGCACATGACGAGCTAGCGTGCCAAGTGCCATAGATACATCTCACCTGTGCTTCTACTGTCAGCAGGGTACGAGTGTGGAACTACTGCATGGCATGGAGTAGCCTAGCTCTGTTCTGTAGTCATAGGGCACACACATGTAGGCTTTTTCAGCTTCTTGTAACACTAGTCGAGTATTCATACGCTCACATTTGCCATGATTTTCAATAGATGCCTGGTTTGGTAGTAGACATTTGATTTGTTTTTGTTTGTTTGTTATAATTATTTTTTGGTTTGTTGTTTTCATTTGGGTCGTGTTGGGTTATCATTGCTTGTTAGACAGTGAATGCAATTTTTCAGTATGGTGTTTGTGATGGGTGCTGTCTGGAAAGGAAATATGCTCATATAGTTAGGCTTCTCCTCCGTTTCCAGTCGGCATTGTGTGTGGTACATTTCATTGAGGTGAAAAGTTGTTTATGTGCTAGCGCTGAGTGAAAATGGTCGGCGCAGCAGGTGGAGGAATATTATGTATCTAGAGTCAGAGGGCTCCACTGTCAGACAGGGTATGAGTTACAGAATTTATAGCAAAAAACAGCTCTCATATTAGGTTGCGAGGATGTTGCTGAAGGCCCATATTGAGTGTCACAATCTGCCATCGTGTCGCCTCTGGTTAGGTAGCATATTGCTAACAGCGGGCCACTGGAGTGCCTTATAGATAAGGCTGTGTGTGTTTGTGTGCCGTGGTCTGGAACTAGACCTGTGGCTTCCTGCGACGTCCAGCTGAACGTGACAGACTCACACAGACTCACATAGGCATCGGCACACACACACGCCCTGCTGTCTCCTACAGTACAGTCTCACACACACACAGGCAGGAACAAGCTCATTCCCAGCTGGGCTTGTTAGCCTACCGGTTTAAAAATATCAGGGTGTAAATTTAATATGTGGTGGACATTGTTAGGAGTCTGTTTATTTAATGCACTTATCTTTTAATTTTAGTCACTCGGGTGCTAATTTGGATTTGCTTTAGACACAAGAGGGCTTTACGTGATTATGTTAGACCTTTAATAAAGGATATTTTGTTTTTAAGTCGTTTTGGATTCATTTTGGTTCTATTCTTTGATATCTAAGGGTAGGGAATTACATTTCACGACTGGATGTGTGTCATAGTAACAAGGGAAAGTTGTCTCGCCAGTTGTTGTCCCCGAACTGTGTTTGGGGTGTAAGGATGAGACCCTGTTGCCTAGCGACCTGTATTTTGAGTGACTGGCAGGGTTGACTTGCAGCATCAGCAGACTTGCATGATGTGGGTAGCTCAGCTTGGCCCATGAGCCTGAGCCACAGTGTAGCCCAGTGTTTATTACCGTCGCTGTCTCTCTCTCTCTCTCTCGGGCCGATTTGCTGGTTAACCCTCTAGCTGGCTAGAGCTTTGGCAACTCAGTAGATTGGT
>NC_085867.1:49693662-49748662 GCF_034702125.1 Engraulis encrasicolus
ACACACACACACACACACACACACACACACACACACACACACACACACACACACACACACACACACACACACACACACACACTGAAACACACATAAAGACAAACACCTCTCTCTCGCTCATACTCACACAGAAACGGTGATAGTAAATCTGACTGTGCGCATGGCCACACACACAGGGCCCTCCTTTATGTGAGCTAAAGGCTTGTCGATTCCCTTGACTTGAAAGGGTCATTTGGTGGTGAAATTTTATTTAAAAAAAGAGAGAAAAAATAGATCCATTTTCACAGCCCCTAAGCCCCAGTGAGCAGTGAGCAGCCACTGGGGTGGAGAGCCAGGGGGCAGAGGGGCAGGGGAACGGTTGGTGTGGTGTGGTGTGGTGAGGAGAGGATGGTGGCTGGGCTTTGCTCAGGTTACCCGCCTGTGTTGAGTTTCTTTAGTAGCGAGAGGGCTGGAGATGGGCCCTGGAGAAAGCTTGGGAACAAGTGTGAGGTGTGTGTGTGACTAGTGTGTGTGTGTGTGTGTGCGTACTGTATGTGTGTGTGTGTGTGTCTGTGTGTGGTTTTGGCACGGGCTGCATCTGTTAGATCTCAGCCTCCTGTACACAGTGTGTGTGTGTGTGTGTGTGTGTGTGTGTGTGTGTGTGTGTGTGTGTGTGTGTGTGTGTGTGTGTGTGTGTGTGTGTGTGTGTGTGTGTGTGTGTGTGTGTGTGTGTGTGTGTGTCTGCTTTTTGTGTATTTGTGTGTGAGTCAAGACCGGTTTGGGTTGCATGTGTTCTTCTGTCCTAACCACACCTGTGTGTGTGTGTTTGTATTTGTTGTTTGTGGCTGTGATTTTGGCCAAAGACGCGTGCTCAAACTAAAAACCTACATAACGTGTCTTTTTTGTACAAGAATGTCGGATTGCTTATGACTTGACCAACACACGTCTCTGACATGAAAGTCTCTACCCCTGTTTACAGTATGAAGTCCTGTGAACAAAAACACCTGTACTCCCTCCAGTCAGTCAAGAGAGGACACACAGAGGGAAATAAGGATATGAAGTGAGGTGGGGGGAGAAAAAGAATGAATAGGTGATTGGGGAGAGTAAGAGAGAGAGAGAGAGAGAGAGAGAGAGAGAGAAAGACAGAGAGAAAGACAGAGAGAAAGAAAGCGGGAGGCAGTTGGGACAAAAAGAAGAAAAGGCTAGAACGGGAATGAAAGGAGTGCATGTTGACAAATCCCCCTCTCTGCTCTTTGTTCTCCTCCTGGCCCCCCTTTCCTCTCATCTCTTTCTCTCTGTCCATCCTCACAGCACATCCCCACCCTTCCACCCGTTCCCTCGCTCCTCTCTTCCTGCACTACCCTCCACACCTCTTTTTTTCCACTTTTGTGCGTCTGTCTGTCCCGGTCCATGAAAATGTATCTGCTGAATCCTTCTGCCTCTGCCTATTGAAAACTTTGTGTTTTTTGTGTCCTTGCGCTTGCTTTCTTTTTTCCCCTACCATGAACCTCTCACTACACACTACACCCCCCCCCCACACACACACACACACACGCACACGCACACCTCACTCACTCTCTCTCACACACACACACACACACACACACACACACACACACACACACACACACACACACACACACACACACACACACACACACACACACACACACACACACACACACACACACACACACACACACACACACACACACACACAGAGTCTCTGGCTTGCCCTATTCAAGCTGAGAGAGAGGGGGGTAAATTCTTCTAATTGAAATTCTTTAGAGGGTCGCCATGGGAATAGTAAACTTTGTTAGGAAGAGAGGAGAGCGGGAGAGAGAGTCAGAGAAAGAGAGTAGAGAGAGGGGGACAGAGAGGGCAAGCGTGAAAGAGGGAGAGGGGGGAGAGAAATGGGATGCAGAGTTTGTGAAAAGATTACCCCCTCCTTTACTCCTCCAGCTCCTGTTCCTCTAACAGTGAGAGAGTGGGTATCAAGCTTTTCCCAAAAAAACTCAGAGAGCGGAGAGACATTCAACACTGTTCAGCTTTGCCTTAGTGAAAAGGGAGCCTGTTCCTACCTTGCTCTGTGTCCCTCTCTCCCTTTCCACCTTTTTCTCTCTCCACCTACCTCCTCCCCCTCTCTCTCCCTCTCTCTCTTTCCTCCACTCGCTCTCTCTCTCTCCCTTCCTCTTTATCTCTCTGGGTCTTCCTTTTTCTTCTTCTCCTTTGTCACCTGCCACCCCCCTCCCCTCCCTCCATTGGCCTCTCCTCTCTCCCCATCTGTCTGGCCCTCTCCTCTCCTCTCCTCTCCTCTCCTCTCCTCTCCTCTCCTCTCCTCTCCTCTCCTCTCCTCTCCTCTCCTCTCCTCTCCCCTCCCCTCTTCTCTGCCCCTCTGTGTGGAGAGACAGTGCGACCTCATGCTGTGTAATGGTTGCTCCCGTCCTGGGCTGGCTGCCTCCCCCCATCTCATCTCATCTCATCTCATTGCCTCTCTATCTCTCTGTGTCCCTCTGCAGGTCGATGACGCCATGCTCATGTTTGACAAAACCACCAACAGGCACAGAGGTAAGAGTGGCACGACTGCCGTTATAAACACACTCGTTTTGGTAGACACACTATCACGCACACCACTTAACGCACAAACACACTTGAACACTTGAACG
Source organism: Engraulis encrasicolus (assembly GCF_034702125.1). Taxonomy (NCBI): domain Eukaryota; kingdom Metazoa; phylum Chordata; class Actinopteri; order Clupeiformes; family Engraulidae; genus Engraulis; species Engraulis encrasicolus. Next base: position 49,696,308 of record NC_085867.1, read on the forward strand.
ATCTTCCATGTGTGAACACATTCACAATCTCGTACACACACAAGTATCCAGACGCTCTCTCTATCTTTCTCTCCCTCTTTCTTGCTCAATGCACACACGCACACACACACACACACACACACACACACACACACACACACACACACACACACACACACACACACACACACACACACACACACACACACACACACACACACACACACACACACACACACACGTACAAACATGTACACACACGTACACACACGTACACATACACACACACTCGCACATGCCTGTTATATGAGGATCAGGCGCTCAGATTTGTTTTAATATGTAATGTACACCAGCTGGGATGACCTTTAGATTCTTTATAGACCCCCCCTCCTTCTCCTTCTCCTCTCCTCCTTCTCTCCTCCTCCTCTTCTTCTTCTCCCCTCCTCACGCTGCTTTAGCTCTGCAGTTTTCTTCTCTCTCTAGTCTTTCTTTCTTCTCTCACTGTGTTTTCTCGTCTGGCCTATCGCTACCATCTCTTCTTTACTGTTGTTTTAGTCGCTCTGTTCATTTTTTTCTTCTTCTTCGTGCCGTTCTCTCATTTCTTTTTGCTTTGTCTACTTAAAGCTGTATGATCTTCTCTTAGATTTACCATCTATGCCCTAATGTTTTCCCCCTCTGGTTACTTGTACTCTCTCACCCCTACCTACGCTGTGCTCTCTCCTCTCCTCTCCTCTCCTCTCCTCTCCTCTCCTCTCCTCTCCTCTCCTCTCCTCTCCTCTCCTCTCCTCTCCTCTCTCCTCCTTTATTCCCATGGCCCTGGGGGGAGGCCTGGGTTTGAGTTCAGCTGAGTTGAAGCGAGGGGCTGGACTTGGCTTGGGCCGATCAGGTGGCTGCTTAATCAGGTCTCAGGCTAAAGCCGTGCCATAAGCTCTCAGATTGACAGGGTAAAGGAGCATGCCAAGCTGGATAAGGCCGCCACAGGATAGGCCGAGCCATCAGGTGAGAGGGTGGAGCCAAACGCATAGAGGGGGATGGGCTTAAAGTAGATGATTGGCAGTTGAAAAGCTCTCAGGTGATAGGGAACAGGTTAAGGGTAGGTCGGAAGGACTACCAATGGTTTTACATTTGAAGACAGCTGTAGAGGTATGTGGAACGGTCTATATGTCTAGAGGTTGCATGCAGCTTGAGGAGATTGGGGGGGGGGGGTGGGGGGGTTGTTACGGAAGTGATTCAATGGTTAGTGGTGGTGGTCTTCCCAGGGCGAAGGGCTGCTGGCTGGGTTGGTCGGTCGGAGGGTGAAGGGTGTCAGGATCAGTGTGCAACAGCTGGGGAGGGGGGATGCACTGGTCGAAGAGGAAAATTAGATTAGCGGAAGCTAAAGAAATCAGGAGGGACTTAAGGATTGAGCGGCCGTGCTGGGGGCCAGCGGGGGTGCTCCAAGGATCTTCAGCGTGTCAGAGGAGGTATCGACTGAAGGTTTTAAGTCCTTCAGCTGACCTTACAGCTGAAGACTGTTGTAGCAGTACAGTGCCAACTAACCCCTTCAATATCACAGAAACATGCTTTGATATTCACCACCTGTTGGAAGATAGGACTCCACACCCTCCAGAGAGTTTAGTTGTAAGAAACTATAGACTTTTTTTGAGCTTGAAACTCATTTGGTTTCTTGTCCCAGGAGCAGCAGTTCTGGTTAATGTAGAGGGAATGCTAGGACACACACACACACACCCCCCAAAACAGATTTCATGTAACTATTCACAGCAGTACCTCACAATTCATACCCCTTATACTGTGCATGATTATGTGTTTGTCATCTTTTGTATAGGCTTTGGGTTTGTCACCTTTGAGAGCGAAGATGTGGTGGAGAAGGTCTGTGAGATCCACTTCCATGAGATCAACAATAAAATGGTAGGTTTACCCCTTGGACCATAATTGAGTGTAGCACATTTGCTGGATGAAATAAACCATAGATAGCATCATTAGTGTTTATGTGGTAATAAATATGTAAATGAACTGAGAATTAGCCTGTATCGTTTTTCATTGAGCTGTGTTAAGTGCGTGGCATTTGTGTATGCTACCTCAGGTGGAGTGTAAGAAGGCTCAGCCAAAAGAAGTGATGTCACCCACGGGCTCAGCTAGGGGGCGCTCCAGGGTGATGCCCTACGGCATGGACGCCTTCATGCTGGGCATCGGCATGCTGGGTAAGAGGAGTCACACACTACATTACATTACACTACATTACATTCAATGATGGGCAAAATGGATTCATCAATTTACAATCCAGTGTCTAATATTCCAAATGATTTGGTTTTACCTCTGCAATTCAGCCAGGTGGTTGGCTGGTTGAATGAACACCTGGATGAATTAGACAGGTTTGCCCATCGCTGATTACATCACATCACATTACATTACATTACACTTTGCTGACACACACAAGAACAAACATTACATTGCACTACATTTACCTGACACCTTTATAACATATAGTTATTAAATTACAGGGCATTGGTTAGAGTTCCTGAAGTAACGTGGGGTTAGGGGCACACACCAGTAGCACAATGGGCTTCTCTGTCACCTGAAGAGACTCTCTATTAGAGGTGGACCCGTGCCTTTATTGAAATGGCACTATGGAACATCGGTTTTAGAAGCTACGCCTGTTGTTATGTGATGTTCATTTTTACATATTCACGACCTTAGACTTTGTCAGCCCATATCTTTTCCCTACATGGAAAAAGCACAAAATACATCACATGATATAATTTTACATTACATTATATTACACTTAGTTAGCTGATGGTTTTATCCAAAGCCACCGACAGTTATTTAGGTACAGGGTATTGGTTACATTTTCTGGAGCAATGTGGGGGTGAGATGCCTTGCTCAAGGGCACCTAAGCCATGAATGAGGGTACTGCAGAGCACTCACATTCTTCTTACTAGTGGAGGATTTGAACCTGCAACTTTCCTATCACAAGACCAGCTTCTAAATTGGGCCATGGCTGCCCCTCACAATTGAGCGGCCTTCTCTTTGAATAACTATTGTTTCGTAGAACTTAGACCAGTGTCTATACAGAGAGAGAGAGAGAGAGAGAGAGAGAGAGAGAGAGAGAGAGAGAGAGAGAGAGAGAGAGAGAGAGAGAGCGAACGAACATACACTATCTATGATATCAATAAGATGGAAAGCACAAAATAACCTGCAAAGTCCTCTGGAGTGGTTGTAACTGAGCTTTTGAGATTGTGTGTGGGGGAGCCCAGTAAACGTCATTTTCTCAACCCAAATGTCTGCCGTACTGTGACAATATTTTGCTGATTTTCTGTGCCCTTTTGAGTGCGAGCTACATGCTTTCTTGAATCTTCTACTTAGAGTTGTCAGAGGTTATATATCTCTCTGTCACAGCCACATTTTAAGAAGCACTGACTCATCAGTGGAATCCAGCTCCTTGATAATACATGCATACTTATTACCCCAGTATTGCATTGAACCAGTAGCCAGGGGAACTACAGTAGTGCTGCCATGTGGTCATATTAGGAGATATAGCGCCCTCCGATGGTAGCAAGAGGTAGTGTTTTCCCCCCATGCTTAATTCAGGAAGGCTTCCTATCCTCCACGTGCTCCCCTTAGCAGGAGGGCTGTGTGGTATGCAGCTCGTCTCCTCTCTCTCAGGGCCTACAGATGACCGGCCACATGGCCTCTGCTCTCCCTGGACTGTGTGCACGCATGGTTTTGATTAGCAGAGCTGAACCTGTGTTTGTGTGAGACAGGGAGGGGGACAAAAGTAAGCCTAGTAGTGCCACAGAATTTGCCTAGAGAGCCATGTTTGCATTTGCATAGGCACACACCGACCAAGGCCCCCAGTGCTTTCTCGCATGAACTAGACAAACAGCCAGCGAATTGAATTGTTTAGCACAAATAAAAAAATACTTGCTTTAATCTCAAGGTTCTGAATGAAAAGTAAATGGTTTATTTTCCCTCAGTACTGGAATTTTCTTTCTTCCTTTGCACTTCCAACTGAATAGATTTCATTTCTGTGTATATACATATTGAACGAGTAAATTGTGAATAAAAATACACGTAGATTCATTGTTCATATTTTGTTATTCTTTTCAGGCTACCCAGGCTTCCAGACGGCCACCTATGCTAGCCGCAGCTACACGGGCATCACCCCAGGATACACCTACCAGTTCCCTGGTGAGTCCACTCCCCACTGCCCCACCTGTCCAGCTCTCTGGCCAAGCCCTCGCTGTCTGACAGACATATGGCAGCACGAGGAGGCCGGGCCCTATGAGAAGTGGAACCGGAACCCCTTTAAGATGCACTCAGAGAACAGTGGATACCAACACGCTTACCTCACGGCATATGACATCATATTTGTAGAGCATTTCTGACAACATTTGACCAAAGTGCTGTGAAAACAATCAAAAGCAGTTTTCAACAATTATGTCAAAGATATTACATTATTAGAGATAGTTATGTCAGGCGTAACACAGGTAAATCACAAGAAAAATGATGATGATAATGATAGTCAAGTAGCCTGACTGTTGATTGTGCAATTGGAGTAAACACATTTTTCTATTTATGTCAAAATTGTGGATAGTACTATATATTTATATCCATTCCAAAAGCATGAAATCAGCTCCACCAATAGACATGAAGCCACCACATACACTCATAAAGAACGCACCAAGAGCTTTTGGTCTTTGGCTGCTTGTAGATTTCAGGGAGTTTGTTCGTTCACTAGTTGGGTATTGAGGGGATTGGGGCGGGTGGTATGGGGTCGGGTAAAGGAGAGATGCTGTAAGTCAGACACATCTCTTTAACATGCTCCTTCTCCTGTCCTCCACTGATCCCTAACCTGCCCACCTCTAACCCTAATCCTAACCCCAACCCCAATCCTAACCTTAACCCTGCAACCCCGACTCCTGAGATCACCGTCACCTTAATCCCCATTCAGTTGACCTGTAACCCGTCAGTGCACTCCTGCTTCTCCTCCTCTGCTCAGATTTGTGCTCTCCTGGTGTCACCGAAAATCTAACCAAGCCCCCTTCCTTCTGTTTCTTTCCTTCCCCTCTTCCTTTCCCCTCTCTCCCCACCTCAAACCCAAACCTCTTTTTTTTCTGTCTGGGTCTTGTTCAATCCCCTCTTTTTTTACTCACACGCCTCTCTCACTCTCTCCTTGCCCCCTCCTTCCCCCTCTCTTTCTCCTACGTAGCACCTACTCCTTGCTGTAAGTCGCTTGCTTGTGTGTGTGTGTGTGTGTGTGTATGTATGAACGGGTGTGTGAATGTGTTTGTGGACGAATGAGTGCACGTATGTGGCGTGTGTGTTGTTTACTCCTTGCTTATAGATGGTGTGATTAAAAAAGCGCCCTTTCATTGGTGTAGTGAGTGTGTATGTGTGTATGTTTAGGTGTGCTTAATTAGACGTGTTTGTGTGTGTGTAAGTTTGTGTGTGTGTGTGTGTGTGTGTGTGGTTAGCCTGGCTCGTGGTGGACAGCGTGTGTATTTACAACGCTCTTTTGACATTTCTGTTTCTAGAATTCCATTTAGAGAGGACCCCCCTCCTGACATCATCCCACCCCCCTGAACTCACAGGTCAGTTGCTCTTCTGGGGTTTACAAGCAGCTCTCTGTCTGTCTGTCACATGCACATGCTCTCTGCTACCACCTGCTGGCCTGGTAGTCTGCTCGCTGGCAATATCCCTTCAATGCCACTTCCAGGGGTTCAGTAGTAACCCTGAACTGGGTGAGGTAAACCCTGATGCATTAGTAAATCATCTACAAGAGTCAGTAGTCCTTATTTTGTTAATTCAATGGCACTTGCAATCGAAACCCATTATTAACTTCACTTCTTCCTATTTTTGATACTTCCTATAGGTTGACTTGGTAAGCTATAGCACTTAACCCTGTTCTTAGAATACCCCACTGCCAATTAAAACTGAAAGGGATTCTGAGAAGTTGTTAACAGATCACATCCAAGTCATTGACATATTTGTAACTCTTCTCATAGCGACCAATCTGTTTGAGTGGAAAGTTACAACCTAACTTGCAGTTTAGTATCAGTCAGTCGAATTAACATTACTGTGTCGGTAGCTTTTTCTGACTGGTGGAGGGCAACTGCTTTGTGAGATTTTGGTTTTGGATGTGTTTTTGTAGTTATTAAAACCATAATATGTGTAGTGTGCACCAGGGCTTTGAACTGATAGGTACTACGAAAGAAAACCGGGAGCTTTGTCTATTTCACATGGAATTGAAAGAATCCAGAAACTATTACCGGTATTTTGTATATTTCGGAACAGAAGCTCAGTCAATACCGTTTTTTATTTTGTTCCTCAAAGATATAGCATTTTGTTGTTGCCCACTGAGTGACATAGCCATGTGACTTAATATATATATATATATAAATTAATGTCATTGACATTTGTGTTGAAAATACTTCGGTTAACAATAAACACGTTTGTAATGATAATTGTTTTTAATTATTCTTGTCTTATCTAATGAAGGTTGTTATGGTATTTCACTTATTGTAAGCTTGATGAGACAATTTTATAGCCATTTGTAACAGTTGACATGTGAACATAAATTAACTGTTCTGGATTTTTTTGTTCTAACCTTTATAGAGAACGTCTATTTAATGATGGATCACAAAACCGGTAATTTTAAAATTCTATTTCTGTGCGGAACGAGCCAGTTGGGAAAAATATCTGTTTCAAAGCCCTGGTTTGCATATACTGTATAAACATTATAAATTAAGTTTTATTGGAAATGTTTATTTATTTATATTTTCATCTGCTCGCTTCAGTCTGTTAAGGATTCCGTCTGAAGGCTGTCAGTCAGTGTCAGAAATTTAGAAGATAACAACTTTTTTTTGCTCAACATCTAAAAGTACTTAAAGCACCTTTAAGTCTTTGGAGTCATAAGCCTGCATGTGTCTGACTGAAATTCTTTCAATCAACTTCAAACATGTCTGTCTTTGTCTGAGAGATCTGAGAAAGCCAAGGAAGGTATCTGAGCAGGATAAAAGTTGTTATTGACGAATGTAGTTCTGTAAATATTCTGCCGCTTGCCTTTCCCATTTCTTGCTCTCATGTCTCTGTCTTTGTCTCATGTCTCTCATGTCTCCTATTGCAGCCATTCCACTCACGGCCTATGGACCAATGGCGGCTGCAGCAGCGGCATCAGCATTGGTCAGAGGTACAGTGCCTTTCGACTATTTCTTTTTTGTTTGTTTGTGTGTGTGTGTGTGTGTGTGTGTGTGTGTGTGTGTGTGTGTGTGTGTGTGTGCACAACTGCACATGTATAAGACTGAGTCTGCCAGCTTGTCTCTGCAAGCGGTCTCTTCTGATAATATATCTGGTATTTTGTCCTGCAGGCTCAACGCCCTCACGCACTGCTGGGTTCCTGGGCACCAGCAGCCCTGGACCAATGGCTGACCTGTACGCCGCAGCCAATCAGGATTCAGCAGTGAGCAGCTACATCAGTGCAGCCAGCCCTGCCCCGAGCACAGGGTTCGGACATGGACTCGGGGTATGGCAACCAAGATTTATTCACCCAACCTCAGAACGCACACCATAGATACACAGAAGCACAGCATACCTCTCTCATACATATCTAGTATTTACATGGACACACAGGGAATAAACAGGGACAGATAATGTCTGTGCAGAGTGACTGTATTATTCAGCAATATAATATAGTACATGTTATATTTGAATACACGTATATTATAACTATATATACGTATAATTATAATTTTCCAGCTAGCTATTTTTGTCCTTCCTTATACCTCATTGTGTCCTTCTGTTCCCAGGGTCCCCTGATAGCGACAGCCTTTACTAATGGCTACCACTGAGATGCCTCCCAGTTACACCCGGCGTGGAGGGTAGAAGGGGGGGCGGTTCATCCTGCTGGTGAGCCAACCAAACTGCTGTGTGCCTCCTGATGGTGCGATCTGATTGGCTGCTGCAGGTGTCTCCCCTGATTTTTTTCACCTGTCTTGACTGAAGATGTTTTTCTTCTATATGAGAGAAAAAAAAATGTTCTTCCTCCCTGTCATTTCCTGTCTTCTGTACTACTAACATCACTTCCTTCCTTCACCTGATCCCTCGTGTTATCCAGATCTTTACCTTTTATCTGAAACTGTTATGAGTTTTATTTCTCTGCGGCTCAGTCACAATGCGCTGTCTCTTCACATGAAAAACAGGAAAAAAAGAAAATGTGCAAAAAAAATCAGAGGAACGTTTTGGGGTTGTACTTGAGGAAGACATGAGGAGTCTTTTATGTTTCTTTTTTTATTTGTTCTTTTTTGAGGAGTTTTAATTTAATTGCTACATTACGATGTCTCATTTGAATGTCATGTTGACCATATGTACTATTGTGTTTTATTTTACAAAACAAACATGCTGTGTAGTAGGAGAGAGAGAGAAAGAGCAAAAAAGAGAGAGAAATGAAAAGAAAATGAAATGTGTGACGACACAGAAGGTTTTTTGGTGTCATTCTCCTCTCCGTTAGTGCTCCTAACAAACATTTTAACACAAGAACAAAAAAAAAAAACATGTGAAAAACAAAATTCACGTTCCTTTTTTATTTTAACAACAACAACAAAAAAACCAGACACAGGAAAACATGGAAAAAAAACTAAAATGTATATTTTGGTAGTTTTTAAACAAACAGACATTTGTAATATTATTATTAATATCAAAACAGTGATAAGATTTTTTTTTCTTCTGTAATTGGTTTGAAAGCGATGTGTTATTTTTTTCCTCCTGTAAGATATTGTATATAAAGCACAGCGTTGGGAGGGTTGGGGTGTGGGGGTAACTTTCGTGGGAGGGCTTATGGGGTGGGATGGGGGGTCGGCTTTGGTGGGTTGGTGCGGCGGGGAGGGGGTGGGTGGGGTGTAAAGCTTGGATGGAGAAGGACTTTCATGCAGCGGTACGTGGGAGGTCAAGGTCGTGTAGTCAAGGTCAACAGCTTTGGGTAGAGTTAAGCAACAGTGAAGGGGACCTATTCTGCTGTGTCCCATTTCGGTCAACTGAGGCTTGAGAGCTATCCCTAGGCCCCTGCTGTAGAACTGGGTAGAAGAGGGATGGGATAAGGAACTAGGACACTTGATGGTGGATTATGATGGCTTTCCAGTTTTGTCTCAAGATATACCGACTCATTCTGTCTTTCATTACATGTTGACTTTTTTCCATGTTTGAAGTTACTGAGCTGTTTTTGTTACACTGAACTGTTGCACCGTATGTGTGAGGTCAGTTTGTATACTTCCCTTCTCCCTGGTCAACATTTCAAGTCTTCTTGAAGACATTTCCTGCACTCAGCCATTCATCTCTGGTTTTGACGTAATCACATATTTTACATGTGTAGCTTCATGTCATTGCCATTTTTAGTCTATTTGCTAGCTCATCCCGAAACGCTGCTCACCCGGGTGTTTCTATTGGACATAGTGTCAAGTCATTGTCTGCTTTGCAGATTCATGTTCTTACAGAAGTACCCCAGGTGTCTTTCAAAGATTGTGTCCACCGTTTGACGTTGTTCCTCTTGAACAAAACTTTGCCCCAGTTGTGCACATGTGAAAATAGGGGGGGGGGGACTAACTTGCATGAATTTTTACTGACGGCTGTACTTGTAAAGACATGATGTTTACTGTCTTGGTCAGCTTTTGCACGAGTCAATTGGATTGTGGGACTTGGGGAAAAGGGTGAAGGCCCGTCTGGATCTCCAGTGTTTTTATGGCTTTGGTAAAAGCTGGGTTGTGGGTTGTGGGTTTCCGGGGCTGGTTTGAAGGGCTGGGAGGGGTTGGGTTGGGGTGGGGTGGGACGGGTTCTTATTACTGCTTTTTCTGGGAAATACATATATTTTTTGCGCAATTTGTCTTCTATTGTCAATTTCTTTGTCTGGTTTCCTTTCCTTCCCCGTTGCGATAACGGTGATTTTTTTTACTGTGTTTAAAAAAAAAGATGAAGGACACATTTTCAAAGCAATGGAATGGATCCTGAGCCGTTATATCATGGTTCTACTCCGGTCTACCTGTCCTTTGTGGATTGTGTGTTTGCAAGATGTGGAGAACAAGCGTGTAGTGTGTGCGTGCGTGTGACTGCATGGGTCTGCTGTGCTGTATTTGCAAGTGTGCGTGTGTGCAGGTGTGTGTGTGTGTGTGTGTGTGCGTTTGTGTGTGCGTGTGCTGAACAAAAGTATGCTGAAGTAAGGGTTTTTACACAGGTGGTTTACATGCATTTCAACTGCCTTCTTTTGGTACTGAAACACTTGTCTCTGTCAGTCTAGAGGAGAAGTGTGTGTTTAGATCGGCGCTCAGGGGGGGAGAGCTTCTGCACAGGGAATATAAAAACCACAAACAAGCCTCACATCACTCAAAAACTCAAACCCCGTTTGAAATCCTGTACGTAGCAGCACCAGGCATTTCCTCTGCTCAACGAAAATAAAAACCCTTCTCATTTCGATCAATAACATCAAACACTAGGAGACCTACGTTTGAACTCAAGGGGATTTTTTTTGTCCTGCAATTAAAAGCGAAGGCAAAAAAGGCCCCAGGATACATTCAGAGCTGACATTAGCTTCATTCATTCGTTCATTTATTATTTTGCTTTTTCGCTTCTCTGCAATACATTGCTCAGCACACGAATCCTCCTCACAGATGTCAAACCTCTCGAAGCACTCTCTCCCTAACTGACAGAAACGCCCCACAAAACTACTGTTTGACTCACACTGTAACTATTTAACCAGCAAAAAAAGCAATAAGTTATTTTTTATCTTAATTAATAAGAATTATGCTATTAATGATGGTATGAATATCGATGATGATGATGATTACGTGGCATTAAGACTTATTTTCACAAAAAGAAAAAGAAGCTCTATTTTTTCTGACCCATTTTTATCCCCCCTCTCTCTTACAATAATGATTCAGTGATTTTTTTTTTGGGAAAGCATTCATTTCCTGTTTCCTGTGTGTGTTGGTGAATTGTATGGGGGTTGGTTATATGGGGCAGGGCTTAAAAGATGTATGGAGTTGTAACTGGAAACCTTTGTTATGGATGTTACCCTTGTTGAGTTGGTGTATGGGGGTTTTGGGTGTGAGGGGAGCCCCAACCAGGGCTCTGGAATGGATGAATCTGTTTGAAGTTCCTCAGCTCTTAAAACGGACAATGGTCTCTGCCAACACTGTAATTTAAAACACTCTGCTGACTGCCCCCCACCCTGATGTTTATTATGTTTTTTTGTTTGTTTGTTTTTATCTCCTCTGGAAATTTCAAATTTAAAATTCCTAATAAATTATTTTAAACATTCCACTGAGGTCTGTTGCTGTCGTGATATGTCTCTTACACCTAACAAGAACATGTCATATAATAATTCTGTATTTGAGTAATTCTATGATGTGTACTATAATAGTATTAATGTAATGCTCTGTGATATTGAATAATCCTAATGCCGTCTCTTTACTAATTTTAGTTATTCAGTATAGTTTACTTGTGGTTATCTTGTAGTTCTACTGTAGGCTCATATGTAGTGTTCTGATTCCTATTCACACTTGTTTAAACAAAAATTAGAATGGAATTACACACAGTTCAAATTAAAATGGAAAAAAAGACATGGAAAGAATCTGAAAGGGCCAACTAGGGAATTGGGAGTGTGGTTTCAGTAATGTGGTTTGAGTGGTGGCGATGGAAGGCATTACACAGAGTGAGTGAGATGCCCCGCTAATCTCTGGGCCTGAATTATTGATGCCCCCTGTTTGTCTGCTTTATCAGTCCGGTTTATCTGTGCCCTCGCAGGCATTACGTGTCAAGCGGGTGAATCCGTGCTCAACAAACACACACTTGACATCCTATGGCCTCGAGGCTTTTGTTGTGTTGTTGTGTGTAGGCTACGCTACGCTACACTTCCCGCTCCATTGTACTGGTAAACACTCCCACCTGAGCGCTCCCATGCTTACATGCATGCTGTAATAAATCATAAGATGAAGGGCCAGCTAGAAAAGTGCTGAGTCATGCTGTGAGCTCAGCAGCAGCAGCAGGCAAAGCAGAGCTGTGTGGCTTGATGAGAGAGGCAGCAGGACTGATGTGGACGAAAATGGTACTGCAGTCACTTTCAAAACCCAAATGCTGTCCACACTGAGCATGCAAGAAGAGGCATTGGATAGGTGCAATTTCATCAAACTCAGAATTAGCGGTGAATATTTTGGCTGCACTATTGCCAGTGAAAATGCCAGGGCCGAATTAAGATCTAAAGGTTAAAAGTGTCTGCTAAATGTAATATAATGTAATAAAAAGATAGCCCGGGGCCCCAACAAAAGGCCCCTTCTGCCCCCCAAAGAAGGCATATTTTCTGACTAAATAAAATGAGCCGTGTCATAATTTTTTTGCCAACTGTGGAGAGGAGTATTGCGTAGAGATACATTTCTCAGTACTGTATCTGCAAAGCAAACCTTTCACCCCTTCTTTTGCCAATCAATGCCTGGCACTCTGGCAGTCGGGTCCCCCCAGGCTGCAGCCATATCTATCCTGTGACTTTGACACGTTCATCTCATGTGGAGGCGTGGGTTCGAATCCCACTTCTGACACCATGTAGATAATTCCACAATGTCCTCACAAGGATTATTACAATATATTGTAAAGCCTCAGAGGAAACACAAAGAGATACAGCTTACTTTCATGTAGCTTACTTTCTAACAGAGAGGTATTGTCAATGTGCACTGGCTGTACACGCGCAGTGGCTGTAATCTCTTAAAGGTACAGAACACCATTTCTATGTACTATTATAATCACATTATGACACTACGTTTACACTTTTACAGTACAACACCACGCCATAGTGTTTCCATAACCAAGCATATTAGAAGTAAGAAACACGTGGCATGTTATACCCAGGCTATACTGAGTTAACCTGGTTCTCACGCAGATGGTTGTTTCCAGTTGGGTGGAAATGCACGAGGGTCTGCGTGAGAAGCAGGTTAGTACTGAGTAGTACCCTTTTACTACATACTGAACCGTCTATGTGTCTATGTCTCCTACTGGCTTCTATTCCACTGTCATTGGCCCTTGTCACCCTTGTTATATCATGTCCCCACCAGTGCCGTCCGGCAGCCAGCCCTACCCCTGTGTGCCTTGCATGCCTGGAATATGAATCTTGGTGTGGTATGACCTGTTGGCAAGCGGAGTCAGATCAGACCTTCAGAGCCCTACTCTTAGCCACCGCAGCAGAGGCACTGCAAAATAGAAGGCTCTTGTGTTTGGCTGTAGCCATGTGACACTGTGTGCTTTACCAAGGAGCTCAGGCTAGAGGGTGGAAAATGTACAGCGCTCCCTCACGTGCGAACAGAAGTGCCATTGGAGTAATGTATTGAGATGAATGTTAGTGTGCCACAGCAGTTAGTAATACGTAGTTAAAATTGAGCATGGGGCCATGTGATCAACAGAGCTGTACTATGAATGTGTCATGGAGACATCCGGCCGTTACTCACCATGACAGTTATTGTCTAATGATATATCACTAATATGTAACCATTGCCTTTTTTAGCGACGCCACAGGCATGCCATAGCAGTTGTTGACAGAACTAATTGACATATTAATGACAATAAGTAAAAATATTGCCATTGTAATTTCATATGAATTCTTGGGTCATTTTTCTCACCATTCACATCTATGGCACAGGTTCGGAATATTGATCAAAGTGCCACTGTTATGTTTGTTTACATTACCTCCCAGAACACACCCATGTACAGACACAGACAGACAGACAGACAGACAGACACACACACACACACACACACACACGCACACACCTTGCTCATTCCAACAGCCTGTCCTTAGCCTCAAGTGCCCCCCAACCCCAATCCCACAACTCTTCCTCTGCCACCCACCCTCCCTCTCAGGGGAATGTGTTTGCTCCTTCCAAAACTAATTGGGTCAACCACTGCCACCCCCCACCACCGCACTCCCCTGAACCTCAGTCGCATCCTGGATCCTTCAGACACACACACTCTTTGCTCTTAAGACATATCTCTGGAGTCATCACTCTTCCCGCCTTTCTGTCTGCCCTCTTTTACTTTATCTGCATGCTTTTAAAAAAAGACTGGCCTCTCTTGTTTATGTCTGGGGAACTTGGAACTTCTTGAGAGCTCCTTGGTGGAGTTTGACTCGATAGAGTTTGACTTCGCTATTCCTTGAGCAAGTGTGAGTTTCTGTATTGCATTAGTGGGTGATGGCGGCAACGCCGGCAATGGAGCGCGTGGACGCACTGAAGAGCTCCCTGAATGGCAGCGCCGACCTGGAGCACAGCTGGGATGGGATGGGGGAGATCCCGCCACCGCCCTTACAGAGTTACCTGCTGCTCACCATCTTCACCTGCTTCTGCCCTGCCTACCCCGTCAACATCGTGGCCCTCGTCTTCTCACTCATGGTAGGTGCTTTGGGGACCACTACTGCGTGAGTGGTGGGATACTGGGGGGGTCAGGGCTCTAAATGAACACCAGCTAACCCACCACATGCTGGCAAAGTGTCAGTTTGGCTGGTAGAAAAGACCAACTTACAAGCCACGTTGACCCATTAGTGAGTGTGTTTTTGGCTGGTAAGGTCAGCATCTACTAGCCATTTTGGCTGGTGATGAAGAACTGGGGGCTATTATGGTGCACCTTATTGCCAGACTGTGTCATACCTGTTGCTTCAGTAAGTTGTGATGGCATTGGTGTGTGGAGAATTATTGCTGTGTGTAGAGAATTGGTGTTGTGGATAGAGTATTGGCGTTAGTCCTAGTTTCCAGAGGTTATATCATGGAGCAGGCTGTGGTTCTCACAGAGCATGCAGGGATGATTTACACATCACACAGGCTGCTGCAGTGTGTCAAACCACTCAACGAGGAGGAACTAGGGTGAGATTACGACTGGTGTGGGGTTACAGGATTTAGGTGACCAGGAACCCTCTCAATATCTTCTCCATCACTGTGCAACTGATTATATACCCCTATGCAAGACCGTCCGCTTGATTTTCAGTTCACTGTGCAGCAAGCATTACACAGTGGATTGAAACATTACCAGACACCAATTTAAACAACATCGCACACTACGTATGAAGCACATGCAAGGTGTGGTTCGAGAGGTCATGTCAAGGTTCAGCTCAACTGAATCAAGGAATGGAAGGAACAGTTCCCTATCTCTTATTTCGTCGGGAAAGGCTCTCGGCTTGTTTATGTGCTTTGGATATGTATACAGTACACACGTCCTGCTCCATGCTCGTCCCGTCTACCTTCCCATGGCCTCAAAATAGCTTGTTGACGTGTGTCAGCGGTGTGATGCTCGGCACTGGGGAGGCGTGTGCTGCTGACCCGTGTGTAATATGGGCCACAGCCTGAGGTGTGTTAAGACAGCGCGGCTATAAGTTTTGGGTCAGGTGGAGTGAAAGGATCTCTTGGGCCTGTATTATCTGTCTGCTATCCAACTCCTTCTCTCACTCCCTCTCTCTCTCTCTCTCTCTTACTCTGTCTGCCTGTCTGTCTGTCCTCTTTCTCTCTCTCTCTCTCTCTCTCTCTCTCTCTCTCTCTCTCTCTCTCTCTCTCTCTTTCTGTGTATGTGTGTGTGTGTGTGTGTGTGTGTGTGTGTGTGTGTGTGTGTGTGTGTGTGTGTGTGTGTGTGTGTGTGTGTGTGTGTGTGCGTGCGTGAGCAGCTTTTGGGGTCCAAACTGTTCTGTGCAGGTGATGAATAGAGCAGCTGTCTAGGTATCAGGGTTTCATTTTAGAACTGGCACGTACGCACGCACACTCGCGCGCGCGCGCACGCACGCACGCACGCACGCACGCACACACACACACACACACACACACACACACACACACACACACACACACACACACACACACACACACACACACACACACACACACACACACACACACACACACACACTCCACCTCAGGCACTTTGATAGTATAGAGAGACATTGCACTCTCTTTCTTCCATCTTCACACATATAGACTTGCAGACTGGCTGCAAAAGACTACTAAACCAGGCTTAGCTCTGTCTCTGGCATTGAAGGGCATTTACAAAGAACTCCACAATCTGCAAGTCCTGTAGCATAAATGGTACTGTGATGTACTCTAGGATTTGACCCTCCACACTAAATCCACCCATGTACTGTATCTTGGCAACAGCAATCATTTATGAGCTTCTAGTCAGGCAAAAAACAATATTTGCAGAGTTTTCAGGTCACATAAAAGAACAGCATATCGTCACTGTCTGACAGAAACCTTGTAGCCCCACTTTTCATAGTTTTTTACTTATTGATTTATAAATAACTATATTCTAAATAAATCATATCAATATTAAAGTTGGTCATGAAGTGATTTATCATACACATACACTCATAGAGACAGAGTAGTACAGACTTATATTATACAATGAATAAAGAACGAATATGAAGTAATTGAAAAAAATAGTGGAGATACAATGTTTCTGCTGAACGATACCGTATGTGTGATGATGTTAATGGGCACTACACAGTTGCCTCTGTTCTCTTGTAGTCGAGGAACAGCCATGAGATAGGTGACTACGAGGGCTCACGGCGACTCGGCAAGAAGGCGCTACATGTGGCCATCGCCTCCATCATCATCGGCATTCTCATCATCATCGTGTTCTGCATTGTCCACTTTACAAACGTAATACTCAATTTTTTCAAGTGTGACTTTGGACTTAGTTTTTTTTACAGTATTTCTGGTTCTTCTGGCGAAGTCAACTGTAATTGTTTTGTTTATTTCCAATCAGCTGGACTTCTGAAGGGATGAGGCTTTGGTGGTGCCACCATCAATACATTGCTCCCTAACCTGCTCAGCTGTTGGTGAACTGACATGAACAGGAGCCCTTTATGAACTGTATGGAAACGGGACTGGACTGGAGAACATCTACTGGGACAAATTCCTTTGGTGGCAAATGGACTTCCTGTCAAACTTGGGCTTCCAGGGAGAGTTTCCGTGGTCCTCATCCTTGCCAAGAGTTCTCCCGGAACTGTGTTCTGTCTGACAGTCTGTCAGCAAAGTGTTTGACTGACAGGGAATAATGCAAGAAATGCAGGGGTCACGGAGCACACACTTCTGCCATTTAAGTGACAGCAAAGTGAAAGCAAAGTAAACTCTTTCTGTACATATATACGTAGGTCTACCATGGTAAACTACCAATCAGGTGTTTTATACTAGTTGTTTGGTCCATTGCAATGTCATATAAATTATCTATTGCTCTTAGCACTTTGATGTACATTAACAGTTTTGTGGAATTCTATCAATCTCAGTAAATTGTTTGCTTTGGACAACAATTAAATTACTTTAGATTTTGGAGACATACCTTCTTCCTTAATCATCCTTTCATAACGCATATTGGTTGACAAGAAAAGTCTTCACATGAATAAATAGTAATGGCTAAATGCTTTTACCCAAACGCATAACAGCAAAAACATTTTTTAAATAACTGACTGAAGTTGATGCCTACTAACCATGGATTGTGATGCCTGCAAGGCCATCTTCAAAGTGTTGGCCTCCAAAGTTTACTCAGTTCATGTACGTACCTTTAATAGAATGTTAGAACACAAGATTTGGTAAAAAAAAATCTGTCCAACTGTTCAGAAGTGATCATGCAAACAAAAAGTGTCTCCGAAGTCATCTGAAAAGCATTGACCTCTAAAATGTAATCAGTTCATGTAATGTATTATAAAGTGTTAGCACAGAGGGTATGGTGGTGCAAATCGCATTTGAAAGTTATCGTGCAAGCAAACAAATCTGTGATGGACAGATGCTTGGACTCAAACACCGCAACAAGAGAACAGTATGCATCCGGCCTGGCACCCAGCAAGTGGAGTTATAACACTATAAATGATAAACAACATTGGCCTTTTAAATGACAACTAAAATAACCTTGCTCAAAACGAAAAGAACTTGAAGCAATGAATAATGTTTAAGGTCTGAAGATATTCTTGAATATAAGACTGCAGAATTTTTAATTTTCTTTTTACAGTGAATGGTCTAATAATTAGACTCTAATTGATTAACTTAAAGGCCTACATATGTGATTGCTTGGTGTAACACAGAGACCCACATAGAGAAGAAAATTACATCAAATCAACTGAGTTTTGACCCTTTGCCATATGAGCATTTGATGACCTTTGAACTGGAAGTGCACATTGAAGACAGGGAAACACAGGTAGAGCTGCGTTCAACAGGGGGCTTTGTTCAAATACCACTGCATAAAAGACCTTCGGATAATGTCAGTGTCAGTTTAGTCTGAGCCTAAGGGTAAATCTAAAGGACAAAAGGTGAGATAAGACAAGGGTAAATAAACCATTGTATAGGAAGCGAGGCATTGAGGAAAACCTGAAATGTTTCAGAGAGAAAAGAAGATGCGTGTTGGAATCTTCTCATTACATCAAAGGATTTTATTACATGGCGTGATCTTGCTATTTGTTGTGTTTGTTCATCTGGTTCATATGTGGTCTACTGCAGCACATTTGATTGTATTCCAATGGGTGACTATATTCCATTTCTGTGACCTGGAGAAAATATACACAAATAATTTTAGCATTTTTTTGCGGGTGCAAGACAAATCCATCTCTGCCATGTACGTAAATGAATTTGCAGGTGAACAGTTGAAGAACAGACCCTGCTACCTGAAAAATCTGGTAAAAATAGATCAAAGAGCTTATTAAGTAAAACACACCAACAATGGTGCACCTGTTTTCCCCTCTGATCTCACCTGACACTGTACACCCATACAACACACTACACACACACGCGCGCGCGCAAGCGCGCACACACACACGCACACACTTGCACACACACACACACTTTTCCCATCTCCCTCTCCTTGCAGTGGTCTTAGGTCTGGTCCCCTGTGTTGCAGCATGTGTTTTTCACACCCCCATCTGTCAAATCCCCCTCCCACACAACACACACACACACACACGCACACACACACATGCATACACACATAAGCGCACACACACTGTTGACACACTACGCACACACACACCAATCTCCACACCAACAGCATCCTGCCGACTGCAGAGCAGCGGATCATGTTGTGTATTTCAATATGTAACGTTAGCACTCATCACTGGCTAAATATAGTGTGAGAGTGGTCCTGCAGTGGGCGGTGTAGGCTATCACTGGCCACTTTCTCATTAGCCCGCTGCATCCTGCATACTGGCGTACCTGCTGACTCACATGCCATGGCATGGCACACCGCACGGCTCGATTCTCAGCACTCAGCCTGGCCTGATCAGAAAACACATGACCGGATTCCTTTCTTCCAAACTCTGTCAAGCAAACGTTAGTATGAGAGAGAGAGAGAGAGAGAGAGAGAGAGAGAGAGAGAGAGAGAGAGAGAGAGAGAGAGAGGGAGAGAGCGAGAGAGAGAGAGAGAGAGAGAGAGAGAGAGACTATTCATGAAAATCATTAGTTACAACACCAAGCTCCAAACGTATTCTCGATGCCAGAGTGTCTCCACATGAGGTCACCACAAAGAGAGGGTGTCAGTTTTCCCCAAACAACAGATCTCCCACTAATATTTATCAACTTCTGCCACCCGCGACCTCGCAAATAAATAACAGTCTGGCACAGCTTGCCGTGACTATTTTCTTGTCTCGTCTTGTATATTTTTTCTATATTTTTGTCCGACCAATCGCTATGGCTGAGCGACGCTCCAGCTATGCAGACCTCATGTGTACACGGCAGGCAGTGTAATGGGTAAACAGGGCTGGCAAACGGCCGAGTCAGAGGGAGGGGAGTCTGATGGGGAGCTGTTGGGGAGGAGAGTACTCCTCCTATGGCTCTGGGGACAGCTGGTGGTATCTCTCTCTCTCTCTCTCTCTCTCTCTCTCTCTCTCTGCCTGCCCGGTGTGTTTTGTTCGAGAGTGAGCCAGGGAGGTGCCACGCCCACTGCTGAGAGCTCCCGAGTGCCCCGCCGAGTGGAGAAGAGGAGGGCAGCTTGGCCCTGACCCACTCCGTGTGGAGGAGGAGGTGGAGGTGGTTCAGGTGGTAGTTGAGGTGGTGGAGGAGGAATGGGATAGTCGTGAGAATGCTGTGGGGCTCAGGAGAGAGAGACAGACAGACAGGGGCGAGGAAGAGTTTACTGCTGCTTGATCATCATACAGACACACTCTCATAGACACATGCAGGCACTATCTGAGAGAAGAGAGAGAGAGAGAGAGAGAGAGAGAGAGAGAGAGAGAGAGAGAGAGAGAGAGAGAGAGAGAGAGAGAGAGAGAGAGAGAGAGAGAGAGGCCATGCCCTGTCTGCATGCCAGCTTGACAGCCAAACTTTAAAAAAAAAAAAACAGTTGATAGCAGAGTGGACACCAGAGCATCATCAGAGAAAGCACAGCATTTGACTCTCCTGCAGTAACTAAAGAACATGTTATACTTTGTAGATAGACATTATAGAGACAGTCAAACAAAAGCGGATTTTGAGTTTTCTGCCATATGTATTAATTCTAAAATTCTGAAATTATCCATTAGGATACCTTGACTTTGTTTTTTGATTTTTATCCAGAAAAACCCATGTAATTACCTTTGAATGTGCAGCTCTATCCATTTAGTTACCTTTAAATTGCATATTAATATTTGCATACAAATTAAAATGTCAAAAATTCTAACAGTTTAAATACAAAAGTTGGTTCTAAAATCCATCTGGTTACCTTTACGGTCTCACATGACAGAGATCACCTTGGGTGGAGGATACGCGTGCACAGCCACACACCATGCGGACGTGAAGAGAACACAGCATATTAGAACACAGCCACCAAGTTCTGCATGAGCAGCCCGGTGGGATTCCTTTCCAGAGCCCTGGGCTCCGCGGTGCGCTTACAATTCACCATCCCCACCAGGGTTCAGGAGGTCGGGGTGGCCGAGCACTGAAGGAGCCTTTCCACTCCAGCAGACCTCCACAGCCACCTCGGATCACTGTTACTCAGCACACAAACACCCTCCAGGCAAAGGAAACATTATACACAAAAGGAATGTTAATGAACATCCGGGGGGTTAACGCACAACACACAACACACACACACACACACACACACACACACACACACACACACACACACACACACACACACACACACACACACACACACACACACACACACACACACACACACACAAAAGGAGTGTGTGTGTGTGTGTGTGTGTGTGTGTGTGTGTGTGTGTGTGTGTGTGTGTGTGTGTGTGTGTGTGTGTGTGTGTGTGTGTGTTGTGTGTTGTGCGTTAACAAAATGTGTGTGTTGTGTGTTGTGCGTGACGGTAGCCTTTAGGTGGCAAAATGGAAGTGCTATTGAGCCTGTCTCCTGCACAACAATTAAGAGCCACAAAAAGGTAAACGGGGCCAAATTTCCATAACAAACCAGCAGCCACTCCTGACCTGAGGAGCGCTTCTGCGGCCCAGGCAAATGCAAAAGCACAGGATTAGCGCACAGCACACTCTTCTTCCTTCAGGCACTTCAGTCACTAGTGGTTTGACTCTGCTTATCAGCAACTATAAGCACAGGTGCTGCTGAGAGCTTTGGAAGCTTAATAATGAAATGATAGCTGAAAGCATCAGTGAGGTGTTTTATGTAAAAGAAAGTGGGCAGATAATACCAACTTTACCCCTCTCAGAAAATGCACACAAAGTCGTAGCAACTTAAAGGGACACTTCAGTCAATTTCAACATGCTGTTGTATTGCTCACGCTACTCTTGACTTGTCAGTACCCGGTGATGCCACATTTTTCGGCTCAGCCCTTTCCGAGATATGAGCTATTCTAATGGGGGCAGCGTTTGTTTAATTTTTTTCTTTTAAACATAGGC
Organism: Engraulis encrasicolus; assembly: GCF_034702125.1. Taxonomy (NCBI): domain Eukaryota; kingdom Metazoa; phylum Chordata; class Actinopteri; order Clupeiformes; family Engraulidae; genus Engraulis; species Engraulis encrasicolus. The sequence goes on from NC_085867.1 coordinate 49,718,117, forward strand.
CTATTCCAAATATTTTCCCAAAAGGTACCTAGGGTATGTTTGCTAGTAGTCTGCTGATGTTGCATAACCTTTTGGATGTTTTTGGGAAAAATTGAAAAAAAAAATGTAAACAAACCGCTGCCCCCATCGCAATGACCAGGATCTCGGAAAGGCTGAAGGAGAGGAAGAAAAAAACCTCAGGTACTGACAAGTCCAGGGCAGTGTGAGCATTACAACTGCATGTTGAAATTGACTGAATTTATCCTTTAATTACCAAGGTTATGTAAAAATTCTTCTCTTAAATAATGTCCGTAAAATATTCTGGTTGAGTGGGTTCAAAACATTGCTATACTTGTTAATTGCTGTTTCCGGGTGCTAATGCAATATATTAGTGATAGCAACCGTGATCAAACCTGACAAACAAGTGAGGGAGTACAGTACAAATGTTCTGCACTGGAAGGCAGGTAGCTAAGGACAATTGAGCAGGTACAGCTGGTTCTCTGTACCGAGCGTGCTGTACGGTACAGTACAGTACAGAGAGAGACATGGTATCCAAACGCAGCCTTGAGTCCATCTGAGTGATCACACCTGTGCCTTTCCCAGAATTCCTGCTTCACCTATTCTGCACACGAGGCATGTGTGTTTGCATTGCTCCACTCTCCAGGCACGCGGATGCATTGCGCAGCACATGAGTCATCCAGGGGGGACTGTCACGCTGCAGCAATGGATGACCCCATCAAAGCACAATGGTGCCAAGAAAGGCTATGGCTCACTGAAATATACAAGAACAATTCTTCAGCAATTAAAATATATGGACAGTCAAGCACGAATATGGCGCTGTGCAGTACATCTTCATTTTCTCAAGACTTAACACTAACATTTGAGCATGGGAAATAAACAGAAAGAAATAACAATAGTTGATCATGCTTCTGTGCCAAGCATATTCCAATGTCCCAGAGCACACATACTGCCACAACTCCCCAAAACATATATGTACCAAGTGTATTCCAGTTCAAAAACCTCACATATAATAGCAGTGATGCTCCATGACACCATGTTAAAATGAATGTCACATGTCCCCTACAGTTGCTGCGGTATATTAAAAAATATAGTGGAGCATAAGAAGCGATACTATTTCTAGATTGTTAACAATAATATATTCAGCAGCAACATTTTTTTCAAAAGCTGACAGTATGCAAAGTGCGAGAAAACTAGGACCCCCTGAACAGATGCACTTCAAACAGTAGCATCAGCTGCTTTTTGTGGACCAATTGGCTAAAGGACGGTTATCACCGCACGATAAGAAGAAGATGCTGCTCTATAAAAACGGGAACGCTCCATGCCGGCCCTCAGCATCGACAACATGACTCCGCTGATTCTGGCTTTCGCTCTCTTCACAACGGGTAAGACAAACCACAAAACCACTTTCAAACAGTAATATGATGGAATACTGTATGGAAATGTGAACTGGAGAATAATGTATGGAAGCTTTCGGTAGAGTTTCATAAAAATAAGATACCAAATAGTACCAAGAAACAGGTTTTGTACATTTCAAAATTCTACATAATAGTAGGGTACTCTACAATTTTGGGTGAGCTACATGAATCACACTTTTGTTAAGGATGATACCAATACAAGATTAGTGTATATGCAATATACACAGCTGCAGTAAGTGATTTAAGTTGTGCGCAGGCTATACTTATCAGACTTTATAATGATTGGCTAGCTGTCTTGTGTAATGCCAATGCAAGACCAGCCTAAGTTAGACTAGGCTGCCATACACCATGGGTGGGGAACCTATGGCCTGAGCGCTGTTTAAGGCCCTGGAAGCCCTCTTATCCACGCCTCCGAATATAATCTTATATTATGTTATGTAGTTTCACGTGAAATATGACATGTTTTGTAAAGTAATCAATTAAGTTATATTTTCACGGAACCTAGTGAAGATGTAGTCTATTGTAAAAGGGACCGCCTTCAATATACTAGGCCTAAAGTGCAGTGGAAAATCCTGGTTTGTGTTTATAGTAGGGCCCTTGGAGGACTTGATCAAATTGAAAGTGATCCCCTTGAATGGAAAAGGTTCCCCACCCCTGCAATTTACACAGCAGCAGCAGCACCATCACCAGACAGTAGTAAGGAGGAGGACATAAGAGATAGGAGTGTGTGAATAACATTTTCACATGTACGTATGTTCTCCTGTCTCTTGACAGCGTATGGCTGTGGCCAGCCCGCCATTGAGCCTGAGCTGACTCGTGTGGTCAATGGACAGGAGGCTCGCCCCAACAGCTGGCCCTGGCAGGTAAGCACACAACACTCACTGTACACACCGATTGCTCTTCTCACTGCAGTCTCTTTGGATGCACAGCTTATATAAGTGCTTCAATTTAGTGTTCACTCAAAATATAGCCATTCATGTCTGAACATGTACTCATTAAAGTGAATACACCCCTGGGTTAAAATCCCATAGAGAGGATCATGATCTCTGCTTCAGTAATTATGATGCATGGTGACATGCAAGTCAACTTCTCAATATTGATGGGAAGCAGCAGTATTGGCTGTATTTTGAATTATTGAGTAATTATTTGAGTAAATAATTTGTGGTTACATAAGTTGTGCGCTGGCTACTTTTCATTGTGTGATGTTGTCCCATGAAATACTGAGATGATATACAAATCTGCAGAAATGTGAAGGGTCTAATCACTTCTGTGACACACTGTACATGTTGCCCTGGCAATAATGCAACAAAGTGTCCACAAATAGGCATTTCCTTACCTGTACCAGCAAAACACAGCATAAGCTAGGCTTGATAATGCTTTAAAAGCATCTAGGCATTTGAACAGTGTGTCAGTCAGTGGTCAGTGTGGGTGACACTAGTGTATCATCAGTGCAAACACAAATAATAAATGCTTCCAGCTTACATAGCACACAGTTGAAGTATAAGAGCAGATGGACTTAGCGACAGAGGGCAGTGTGTCATGTAGGGCTGATGGTTTGAGATGTGATGTGTGCTGTGTAAAGAGTGCCCCTCTCCTCTCCTCTCCTCTCCTCTCCTCTCCTCTCCTCTCCTCAGATCTCTCTGCAGTACAGGAGACATGATGGCTATGGACACACCTGTGGAGGATCCCTGGTTGCCACCAACTGGGTCATGACTGCTGCTCACTGCATCAAGTAGGTCTCTCCCTCTCTCTCTCCCTCTCTCTCTCTCTCTCTCGCACACTCAAACTCTCTCTCTCTCTCTCTCTCTCTCTCTCTCTCTCTCTCTCTCTCTCTCTCTCTCTCTCTCTCTCTCTCGCACACTCAAACTCTCTCTCTCTCTCTCTCTCTCTCTCTCTCTCTCTCTCTCTCTCGCACACTCAAACTCTCTCTCTCTCTCTCTCTCTCTCTCTCTCTCTCTCTCTCTCTCTCTCACACACACACACACACACACACACACACACACACACACACACACACACACACACACACACACATGCACACACACACACACACACACACTAAGGCTACTGCCAAAAGTGCCATGGGATGACATACACACACACACTGCCGTGTTCCATTGGCACTTTTGGCAGTTGATGTGTGTGTGTGTGTGTGTGTGTGTGTGTGTGTGTGTGTGTGTGTGTGTGTGTGTGTGTGTGTGTGTGTGTGTGTGTGTGTGTGTGTGTGTGTGTGTGTGCGTGTGTTGTGTGTTGTGTGTGTGAGAGAGAGATTCTTTGTTTGATGCATTACAGTTAAATACAAAAATCACTCATGTCTACTGTGTGTTATGGTCTGCTACTGTATAATTACAATGAAATAATGTGAATCACGTCACATCTGGGTGCTTGCACATTGCGCGCACGCACACACACACACACACACACACACACACACACACACACACACACACACACACACACACACACACACACACACACACACACACACACACACACACACACACACACACACACACACACACGCTCTTCTGATCTTCTGCTGTGACCTCTCTCTCTCCCTGTCTGTGCGTGTGCAGTGAGGACTTCACCTACAGGGTGGTGGTTGGCAAGCACAACCTGCAGCAGGCCGAGAGCAGTGCCAAGGCCATCGACCCCGCCAAGATCATCATGCATCGCCACTACAACCCCGTCCTCATCTCCACCGGGTAAGATGAGCTTATATTGTACACTACACAATAACTGTAAACTATACTGTACAATATTGAATAGTAAAGAAACATTGATTAAAGTGATTCTTCCTCGAGAAAATAGTCACTACCTTAATGACTTTACATGGGGACCAAAATGTGTTTTAATTTGGTTTTAATATGGCCTTATTATATTGTTTGCAAGCAGAATTTTCGTCACAACCTCAACGCAGATACACACACACACACACACACACACACACACACACACACACACACACACACACACACACACACACACACACACACACACACACACACACACACACACACACACACACACACACACACACACACAAGTGGGGACAATTGTCTGGCAAATAAACAGAATTGAATAGTTACTGATTCATAGTACCGTAGTAATAACAAGAGGACGCCTAGAGCACAGACCAAGACCGCCCAGATCAGCACCAAAATTGAATCAGCTCGAACAATGTACAAACAAACATACTGGCACGTTCATGGGTTTACATTCGCCATGAGCAATTATGTTTATGTCCATCAAATCAAAGCAAAACAACTTAATTGACTATCATGCATTTATGATTTATTACTAATTTTGCTGTTCCCTTGGTCAGACACTGTACAGCACTTTGTGTGTTCACTGTTTACTTACTTCATGTAATATGCTGCGTAATTTAATTTGCTATATGTGCCTCCTCTGAATGACAGAAATGACATTGCCATGATCAAGCTGTCCGAGCACGTGACCCTGAGCGATGAGGTCCAGCTGGCCTGTCTGCCCAAGGCCAACACCCTCCTGCCCCACAACTACCCCTGCTACATCACCGGCTGGGGCAGGCTCTCCAGTAAGACACTCAACTGCCTGTCTGTCTGCGCATGACTAAAGGATTCTACATTACATTACATGGCACATTTTTTAAAAATCAAAAAACGACCTATAGATATTTAAGCACAAGGTATTGGCTACACTCCCTTGAGTAATGTTGGGGTTATTTGACTTGCTCAGGGGCACTCCAGACATGGATGTGGGCATAGCAGAACACCCACACTCTTTCTGCTGATACGGAACTTGAACATGCAAAGTTTCGATCTCAAGACCAACTACCTAAGGTCACAGCTGCCTGAAGTCAAGTGGGCAAACAGGACACACAGCTAATGGCTATGGAAATGCTCAGAGGGCAAATCAATATCTTTGGACTAAAGTAAAATAGAGTAGACTTTAGGTTCTGGTTCTCAAAGGAACAATAAATCATCTCACTTAGGTAGACAAAATCGTTTTAATAAGAATAGCCATATCAGGCTCAAATGTGATAGAAATCGATATTTCTAGATATAAACAGATGGCCCTGTAAGAATCTCACTGCTGGATGTGCGATGAAGGATGCCAATGTCTGCCAAGCAATATCGCTGCTTATGGTCTTATAAACTGTTTTTAATACTAGTATACAAACAAATGGAGCCATGTTTAAGTCATGTATCACATGTAGGCTATGGTCACGAGCCACGAGATTTCTGCTTTACCTGTATCACATGAAAGTGAAAGTCTCATTGCCATTGTGACACAGCACACAGTGCACACCACGTAACTAACTTCTTGCCCGTAACCGGACATGATTTATTTTGTGGTAGTGTGAGAAAAGCACGACTGGTTCTTAAAAGGCTATATCATAAAAAGTCAAATATACTGTATTTTCACATACAACCAATTTCCTCTCTTTAAACTGGCCTCTGCATGTTTTATGTCTGTGAATTTGTTTGTTTGTCTGCTAATTTCACAGCAATTGATTGATTAATTTATTGATTGGTTGATTGTTTTCTTTCTTTCTTTCTTTCTTTCTTTCTTTCTTTCTTTCTTTCTTTCTTTCTTTCTTTCTTTTTCTGTGTTTCCCTTCCCTTTCCTCATGTGCAGCTGGAGGGCCCACCTCTGTCACTCTGCAGCAGGCCCTGATGCCCGTGGTGGAGTACGACGTCTGCAAGCAGAACGACTGGTGGGGTGTGTCCATCAGGAGGTCCATGGTCTGCGCTGGCGGAGATGGTGTTGTGGGTGGCTGCAATGTAAGACGCACACACACACACACACACACACACACACACACACACACACACACACACACACACACACACACACACACACACACACACACACACACACACACACACACACACACACTGTGGTTAAAAGTTGTTCCTCTGGGTTGCTCGAAGTGAATTGTATGAGTTCACAATACAATTACAAATCCCTCAGTGCATCATATTGTGCCATGTGTTTCAGGGTGACTCTGGCGGCCCCTTGAACTGCAAGAATGCTGATGGCACCTGGGAGGTCCATGGCATTGCCAGCTTCGTGTCTGGCAGGGGCTGTAACTACATTAAGAAGCCCACTGTCTTCACCCGTGTCTCTGACTTCAATGAATGGATCGATGAGGTAATGTCTTAATATGGCCAACAGTATGATTATGTCTTACTATTATTAATCACATATTATAGCTGTTCGTTAGTCAGGGCATGGTTATTTACTCAAACACAGAAGTAGCTTTTAAAAAAAAAAAATGTAACAACTGGTGTATATTTATATTACTTTTTGTTTTTTTGTATCATTGCAGACCATGATGAACAACTAACCTGTTCCAGCAATGTTTTCCAAGCAATAAAAAGACAACAAAAGACATTATTTTGTTCAGCCTTTCCTTTTCATGATTTCATGGCAATGAGGCCAGATCAGGCCTGTGCTTCTGTTATTAAACAGCGCACTCTAGTGGGCTAATGAAAGAACTACCTGGTGCTTGTAAATTAGTGAAGTGTCATTTGTGGTCACATCTGAAGTAGTTTACTTCTAACAAACGAGAGTCAAAAATAAAAAAGTGAATATTGAACAACTAAAACATTCTAGAGTTCCGTACAGAGTGGCAGTGTGTGTAGGCCGACACCAATAAGATGCATCTGTCTAAGAAACATGATTGGCAATCAAGCCAGCCATACATACTTTCAACTGTATCGGAATATAGCCTACATCTAAACACGCACACACACACACACACACACACACACACACACACACACACACACACACACACACACACACACACACACACACACACACAATTTCACACAATCCTTAAGACTGAAACAATGGATGCCAATGAAGTACATTCTTTAAGAAATAACGTGTAGCCTACTTAAAAATCATATGTATGCCCTATCATTTTAAAAATGAAAATCATATAGGCCTGTTATATTCGCCTACAGCGTACATCCTACTGTAGGAGCATTTTGTAGGCTATTGTTATATGAATGTGGACATCATTGTCGATTTTGTACCAAGTAATCTTATCTGTGTCTTTGTTATGAGATGGGGTAGGCTATCATGTAGTCCGGCTTAACTAATTCTTTGCCAAGCTTACATTTAGGTTGCCATGGCGTGCCAGGGACGTTAGCCATCAGGGTGAAATGGGTTGAGGACAGACAAGAGATTAAACTGGACCATCTATTAAAAGCTCGTTGCAGTGCAGGTGATTTCCAAGGGAAAGCATCAACTCTGGCGCACGAGTGGGCTGACGTATTTCATATTAGCTGGTCTGTACGTGCGCTTCCCCCATACCCAACCTTCCACCAGGTAATCGATGTCCATGGCAAATGGATAGCTTACCGGTATAAATAGTTATTAGATTTAACAGTTTTACTGCACTCGTAAATAAAGAGGATAGAGGGACATCCTGCGTTGGCCGATCATGAAGGCAATTGCACAAGTATTGCACCTCCCCAAAGTGTCCCTTCCAGCACCAGTATTGTTGTTTACTTCCGACACGTGGGAAGAAAAGGAAGTCAGAGGGAGGGGGAGGGGGATTAAAGGCGATCTAATAGAGTTGGCATATAACGTGGACAACATAGAAACTGGTTGGGGAAAAGGCAGGGAGGAGGCATACGTCGTGGTGCAATACTACAATATTCGAACTGCGTGCTTGTGTTTGTCAGTGTCATCATCCTTCTGCAGTTCGTCGACGTCTGTGTTTTCTATCCGTCATGTCAGGGTCCCAGTCACCAGATGACACCTTGAACGGTAAGCGTCTTCTTTTTAAACTGTGTCCAAAATGGGGTTCGCGTAAACGTTTTTCTGATAGGGTCCCCGGGAACAAAATTCAAAGATATTCACCAACTGTACAAGGTCAAATGACTGTTTGTTAACGCGGGCTCAGAAAGTACTGTTATGCAACGTCACCACTGGACACTTTCTCAGACAAACAAAGGAGCTGTGTCATATTTCTCACAAAAGAAGCACACATGAGGACGGGTATTTTGTTAGTCAATATCCCTCATTTTACTCAAAGTCTATGTTACAGTAGCCTGTAGTAACACTGTAACTATGTAACCCTGTTTGACTTACTGTAACGAAGGCAGCTAAGGCTGTTGACTTTGTTAGTGGTATTGTTTTGTCAGTGCCACCACGTAAACCCATTAATGACTGACCTGTTGGCATCGCTCTAAGCCAATTAAATGATAGAGATTTACCCACACTTATAGCTCAATGAATGCCCTAGTGTTCCGCACAGAGTGGCATTTTGTGTAGGCCGACAACAATAATGCATCTATCTAAGAAACATGATTAGAATCAAGGCAATCAATCCAACCATACATAGGCACTTTCGACTGATTGTAACTTAGTTCTATATCGAAACACACACACACACACACACACACACACACACACACACACACACACACACACACACACACACACACACACACACACACACACACACACACACACACACCTTACTCTTGGTTTATTTTGTTAAATTCACAGTTAGGTAGGCTCATGGCCCAGGAGTTTACAGCAGTTGTTCTTGCTGTACCACCAATGCAGCATAAGTTAAAGTGGTTTGGTGCTATATTAAGCTTAAGCTTAGATTTGTTGTTATATTATCATCCACATTTTTGTGAGGTAAAATATTGCTGTTGTTTACAAATGGCAAATAGAAATCCAAGAGTCATCTTAAGCATGAAAACATTACATCAGCAAACAGCAAAAACCATGGTCAGACATTAATAAGTATAATATTTATTTTTCCACAGTAGGCAACCACAGGCATTGGTCAAGGCCACAGTCCATGGTTATGTCACAGCTGCTCTCTCTAGCGGGAAACTGGGGCAATGGCACAATCCCCCCTCCCATCCCCCCTGTTTACTGTAACAAGCTGCAGGCCCTGTTCTGCTCTCTCTCTCTCTCTCTCTCTCTCTCTCTCTCTCTCTCTCTCTCTCTCTCTCTCTCTCTCTCTCTCTCTCACCCTGCACTCTCTGTACAATACTGTATGTATGTATGTAAGTGCTTTATTTGGACTTGGACATAGTTTGTTTTGTGCCAGCCTAAGAAAATGGTAAAAGGGAGGGGGGGGGTGCCAGAGCAACAGAGAGAGAGAGAGAGAGAGAGAGAGACAGAGAGAGAGAGAGAGAGAGAGAGACAGAGAGAGAGAGAGAGAGAGAGACTGAATGAGAAACAGGAGGGGGGTAGTAGTTAATCTCCCACAGAAATAAAGCCTTACGTAAACAGATGTACTGGCGGGTCTTGTTTGTGCGGCAGGCGGGCGGGCGGGTGGACGGAGGGCTGGTTATGTGGCCTGGGTTGCTGCCGGGGCTGCAGTTGTTTGTGTGCACATGCAGCCATGTGTGTTTATAATAAACACTCCTATCAGGCCAGAGGAGGTGGAGCTCACAGCACACCTCAACACGGAAGGCATATAGCCTACCTTCCCTGCTGCCCTCCAGCTTGTTGGCCCCACTATCTTGTCTCGTAATATTGATGCACCTGTTTAGTTTAGTTTAGTTTATTAGGATCCCCATTAGCTGGGCGCAGACCCAGCTATTCTTCCTGGGGTCCAACAATAAAATCACACACATTTAAAGGTTGTATACAGTTCTGTACATTCATTTAAGCATCATCCATTGAAAATAAAGAAAGAAAAAAAGACCACGACCACGACCACACACACACACACACACACACACACACACACACACACACACACACACACACACACTATAAAAATAGGTAGTTACAGAAGTCATTTGTAATACCCAATTCATTACTGTGTCAAGACACCTGGGAAACATGTCTTCCTCAAAACAGTGCTTATAGCAGTGATTCCAAGACTGGTGATCGAGGTACTGCAGGGAATGCTCGTAAAGGTGGTCGTAAACCCCCATACACATAAGCTTACTCTGGACATGTTTGATAACACAGCGAAAATGATCAATATTGATTTGTGAGGTTAATAAGTGTATTCTCACTTGTCCTGTGCTGATTTTCAAATTAATTGCAATGTTAATGGGTTAAAATGCCATTTGAAATATGATGGTGGAGGTGGTTTGAGAAAATATTCATTGGTCTAAAAGGGGGACCCAGCAGAAAAGGTTTGAGCGGTTTAAGTGTCATCACAACAAGAGCAATATGAGCTGCCAAGCTAATTTTAAAGAGGGTCATATTCATTGTTTGAGATGTGTCCATGCATGATGGTCAAAGTCAGGGAAGTTGACAAGGCGAGCAAAGGGTTCAATTGTTGTCCGGGGCCCAGGGAGACGGGGCACAGAATTGGGTCCCCATCACATTGTATGCAATGAAAGTGAGGCCCTTTCAGATGATTTTGTCCCTGGCCCGGCCAAAGCTGTCAGCAGCCCTGGTCAGAGTGTCCTCAGGTGTATGTGACTGGCTGTGTGTGCTGTCTGTCAGGGTCATGGGTGGAGTTGGAGGGTCTGGTGGTAGCCGCATCGTCACAGAGGGAAAGCCAGGCAGGACCACAGGACACTACCTCTCTTCTCCTCCAGGGGGAGCTGGAGAGGATCCTACAGGAGGCACAGCTGGAGAGCGAGAGGAGTAGTCACACCGACAGGTAAACAACACAACACATTTCAACATCGCTCAAGATGAAGCTATTTCAAATTATTAGATTGATTTATAGTTTGAATTAATGGACTGTCCAATTAGCAATGGTAATTCTTCTTCTCTAGGAGTAGATATAGTACATGTGCAAATAGGTGGCACATGATTTAATCACTCAATGATAGTTTAATGAATATAATGTATCCAAAGTGCATTTCCAACAGGGGCATCCTATTCACTTGGATGCGAAACTGGAACTTGACTGGTAGCGCTTCTGTATAAAAATGACAACAATATTGAGGGGACAGGGATTACAAAGTGGCCATAAAGTACAGTATGTAACGGCAACATACACCTCACTAACATGTCATGTGCGATGTGTGTCTGTGTGTGTGTGTGTGGGTGTGTGTGTGTGTGTGAGTAGTCCTCCACAGATCATAACTCCACGAACCTCCCCCCGACCAGCCAGTGAAGGCAGTGGAGGCAGCAGCAGTACAGACGTCATCACCATACAGGTTATCCTTTACATCCACATGTTTCCAACACAAGTGGCGACTGGTGGCACGAAACCCTGATTAGCCTAGCTCTCAGCTGGTTGGTACTCTCAGATACACACAAAGCAGGGGGGTGGGATCCAATAAGAGACGCCTCATTTCTGCGTCACGGATTTGCATGAGAAGGTCCGGAAAACCTTGTCATTTGACCACAAGCCACTTTACTAGCCTACAAGGACACCTTGAAACGAAGCAACCAGAATGGTTTTTTTTTTAAACAAACATGCTGTCCACACAATGCATTCAATAATAATGGTGAAAGCAGCAATAGTAATGAAATGACACTGAAAGTAGATTGTTGATATAAATATTAAACAAAGAATAGCTATGTTAAATTCATTAGAGACAAAGTAAAAAATGAACAACTTTCTGGACATACTATTAGGACAAAACACTAAACGCAGCACATAAACGACAGCGACATAAGCAAAAACAACATGCTGATTGTGATCTTTTTGTGTTTCCCATCATGCTTCAGTCTGATGACAGTGACAGAAGAGTGAGCGCCGAATGGGTCTGGGATTGGTCCAGTCGACCGGAATACCTCCCTCCCAAGTAAGGATCCATCATTCCATCCCTGTGTTTTTGGCAGTTTGCACTTTTAGTGTATCTGTTCGTACTTTTGTCTCATTATAGTAAGTCAGGAACAATACTTCTTAAAGGTGCACTGTGTGGGATTGTGGCCAGAGTAGGTATTGCAACCATGCTGTGCATGGATACTGTGCTGTCTGCTCCCAAATTTGATCTTTTCATGTACATTTACTAAATAATGAACTAATATTTAATAGTATTTGCAGCTAAAAATGTCTGGAAGAAATTCTGGCAATTCAATATGGCGGACAATGGAGAAGATCCACCTTTTCATGATAAGTGCAATTTTCCCAGTGATAATGAATACGTAGAATTTGATAGTGGTGCTAAGAATTCATGAAAAAAGTAACATTTGTGAATGAGCAGCATGGATTCTTGAAATACACTACTAAAAATATTAAACAGTGCACCCTTAAGACCTTAGTTAGACTGCATTTTACATTCTCAATGTTGACCTCCTAAGCCTATTTATCTATTCTCTAATGCATATTATTAATATACTATTCTAGTATAGTATAGTATTCTAGTCTAGACTAATAGGCAAGTCACATTTCCTAAATTTATTCCATTCCCACGCCTAGGTTTTGAAAAAAAAAATCCCTGTCTTTTTTGACACTTTCTACCATTGTATATCAAACTCAAAGTTAAATTCAGTCAGCTTTATTGTCAATTTCTTTACATGCACCAGACATTCAAAGGAATCAAAATCACATTTCGCACTGTGCCATGGACAGACAAAGACAGGACAACAGTAAAGTGCAAGACAGGATAACATGTGGTGATGTTTTAAGTGGTGTCAGGTGTTCTACTTGCTCTGAATGTGACCATATCGAAAAAAGTGAGGTAGCAATACTTCACTAGTTTCCATTTCCTTGATAGATTCCTCAGCTATCTCTAGGCTTTGAAACATAGCCTTTCATCTGATGCGCTGTTGTCTTACCTGTCCAGGGACTGCAGATGGAAATTAGCTATATAGCTATAATCTGGCACAAGTCATCTTTCTACTTCTGTAAACAATGTCTATTGTGCATGGTCCCTGCTGAACTAAACTAAATAAACTAAACTAAACTTACAATGCAAGGAAACATATTAAAAGTGTGAAATGTGAGGTGAAGTCCTCTCACAACGTAAAATAGCCAGATAAGAGGACATAGAAATGAATATTGTCTACCTAGTGCCATAAATGCAAGCTGATAAGAGGACAGAGCATAACTTGTGGCACTCTACAAAGACTAGATGTTGTTGTTGCCGTTGCACGTGTCAGAATCAGTGTTATTCGAGGGCTAGTGTTGTCCGCACGGTGCCCAAAGAGGAGGCCTGGGGATAAGCAGCCGCTGACCTTTGAGGCTCTCACTCGCTCTCGCTCGCTCGCTCACCCAACAACAAGTCTCCTCCCTCCCTTCCCTCCGCTCCGTCAGAGGATCAAGTAAGAGGATCACGTTGTGTGCGTAGACTGAAATAAAGCTGCATCGGAGAGTGACTCAGCCACTCCTGTCCTGACTCATTCACATTCAGAGTCGGAGTCGGACGTGACTGGCCATAGGTGCCCTGCATGCCCGCATGGAGCATATAGTTAGAGAACAGAGCAACAACAAAAGGGGATGTGGCAACAACAGCTGAGGGTTGGAGAGCACAAAGAACCTCATGCACCCACTGTACTGTATTGTGTGTGCTGTGCCCATTTCATAAAAGGTACAATGTGCTATGTGTCCATTGTCCTTGAGGTTGTTTTCAAACATTAATCAGGGGAATCAGTACAATGAGTTATCTGTGTGTTATTGAATGACCAACTAATAACATCGAAATAGCAGAAATATTGCCAAACTGCATTACACCTGACCTACCATTACTTTTCAGGCTATTTTTACTTAATTTACAAATTTTCTATTAAGAATTAGAGAATGAGTCCCCAAAGAACCATGCACAAGGCTGTGTTTTCCTTTTTATGTCAGTCATCTCAGAGGATTATGACTAGAGGTGTATATTTTTCCCCCCATTTACCGATTCATATATCAATTCACAGGCTATGATACAATTTAGGCATGCATCATAAATTATTTGTTACAATTGGATCCAGTACGGGTCAGTTCATAGGTCACACAGACTGATAGCTAAAACATCGTTGACAGTTTCTCTTTGGTACAGCATGAAAAACCTAAAACACCTCAGGGTTGCAGTACAATCAGTTTACAAATATCCTTAATATTCACCTCTGCCTGAACAATGTTAGTGTGCAAGGCTATTGCCCATCAGTATTTATGACTAAAGAAAAAAAAGAACAGATAGGAGTTTGAATTCATTCATCTTGAGATACTCAGAAACAAGGGAAAAGATAAGAGGAAAAAACAACAAAAAAGGAGGCAGGCTGATATGTGTGATGTGTGCTACTGATATGCATGGCACGTCTCCAATTCTGTGCTGTCGACATCCATCAAAAAGTGGTGCCCGTGTGAAAGCCAAGCCCAGCCTCTCACTTGGGCATTTCTTTTTTTTCTCTGTTAACTTCAAATGAAAGAAAAAAAATAACAGTGAGAGGCGGAGAGCGCTCCAGTCGTGTCTTTTTTCTATCAAGTTGCGCCGCGTCTAGTCTGGTCTCGTCTACTCACCTCTCGCTGCTCCCCCTCCAGGGAGTTTGTGTTCCACCACCCCAAGCAGTCGGGCACGGCGCTGAGTGTGAGGAAGAGCGAGGTGATGAAGAGAGGCCTCTTCTCCTCCGACATGCTGCTGCTGCTGCTGCCCTCCCTGCTGGCCTCGCACGCCCTCACGCTGGGACTCGGGTAAGTCGGCGGGAGAGGTGGGAGGAGGTGGGGGAGGGGGTGGTGGTGAAAGGTGGAGGGCAAGAAACTGGGGTGAAGGTGTGAAGGTGAGGAGGAGAGGAAAGGGGGAGCTGGTCGAGGGCAAGAACTTGTGCACTGCCGCAGACGTTGGGACCCGGGCAAAGCGGGAGGGTGGAGGAGGAAGAGGGAGGCGGTGGTGAGAGGTGGAGGAGGAAGGGTGGAGGCTAGAAACTGGGGTAAAATGGTGGAGTGGAACTGGAAGGGGGAGGGGGAGGTGGTGAAATGTGGGTTGTGCGGAGGCCATGAACTTGCGCACATTGGGACTATGGCCAGTCGGGAGGACATAGGAGGAGAAGGAGGTGGTATAAGGTGGAGGGCAAGAAACTGGGGTAAGTCGGAAGTGTAAGCCGGATGGTGAAGGGCTGTGCTTTCCTTATAACAAAGATGAAGCTGCAATGTGTAACAAATTGATGTAAGAAGAGGATGTCGGGAGAGATGGGAGGTGGGGTGGGGCTGAAAGGTGGAGGGCAGGGAACTGTGGAAACTATCCACTTTCTCCACTTATATCTGTCATTTTGACTGAATACATGATCTAGCCATCTTGTAATGTAGTAAGTAATGTAGTTATTATGAAATGTGTTGTGGTGTCAACAAAGATTTCGGCAAAATATGCTTAAGAAACAATTGAGTTGATGGAGGACCAATGCCTGAACTGCTTACCAGTTTCAACCAGATCTGTACTTTGATGGGATTAAATCACATATTTACATCTGCCTTATATACATGTAGCACATCTACATTCAGCATGATGACATCAGCAAGGTCGTGTTGAATGAAATAATGCACACTATTATTTGTAGACTATGCAATTATTATTCCCTATTGTCGATAACCGTGGGCATTTATGATTTAGTGCTTCCAAAGACCTTGGAGGTTAGAAAGCTCCTGAGCCACAATAGGTGCTGAAGGGAGAGATGTATAACCATATCGACATCGCACTTGCCACCTTTAGTGCTTCCTCGTCCTTATCTGGTAATGGCCAGAGCCTCAAATGCAAATTAAATCAGAGACAAAGTATTTTTGGAGTGCCATATAAAATGCTCTCCAGGGATCAGCATTGATCTAAAAGCAAGGCCACGTTTCGACGCTTCGACTCTCTCACTTTGAAGGCCCTTTTCCTGGTCAATACGTGGCCTCGCTTTGATTCACATGCACCCTGGAGAGAGGTCAACGTGGTGTTTACCTCGAAGGATCCAGGTCTAGTAGGAGATTAGAGATGAGCCTACACGCTGAAAAGGAAAAGGCATGTAAGACATTTAAACACACTGTGCAAGTAATCACAGGCGACACTTAAAGGAAAAGTTAAAGTAAAAGATCTTTTATTACTGTGGGTAGAAAACAAAATCATAAAAATAACACATCTATGCTACTTGAGTGCAATAACATACGGTAGCAGCGGTGAAATAATACTCAGAACATGGGCAGAACCCAGTATTTAGCATCAACTGTGTAATGTCAACCCGATAAGAAAAACTGATGGGTTCAACAGGTACTTGTTTCGGTCTTTTACAGATGGAGCAGGGTGGAAGTCAATAGAAATTTGTAAAAGTGTATAGAAAAAATAGCCTTTTTAATGTTTTTACCTAATTTTATTCTTAAGGGTCAAATACTCAAATACTATGTTATAATTATTAAGTTATGAATGAGGTATGCTTTTGTTATAAGTGTTGTTCTTCACTGACTTTGCGGTAAGCCTAAATGTTTACAGTCAATTGCATCTACATTTTTTTTAACATGCTTAAGCCGAAGTGGCACATGATTGATTTCTGGCTGCCATGCAATCCATCATGATCTACGCAGTTTAACCCACGCAACTCAATAGTGCAGTGGCTCAATACTTCATTTCTTATCTCACTGTCTCTGTCTTTCTTTTTATTCTCTTCTTCCTCTCTCTCTCTCTCTCTTTTCTTCCCCATATCACCATCTTTCTTAAAACTCCTCTTATCTCCACCTCCTCTCTCTTTCTCCCTCCTTGTTTTCTATGTTCCCTCTTCTTCTTCTTCTTCTTCTTCTTCTTCTTCTTCTTCTTCTTCTTCTTCTTCTTCTTCTTCTTCTTCTTCTTCTTCTTCTTCTTCTTCTTCTTCTTCTCCTCTCTCTCTCTCTTCAGGATCTACATCGGGAAGCGCTTGGCCTCCTCTTCGACCAACACGTTGTGAACTTTCCCTTCCCCATTCCTCCCCTCTCTCTTGGTGGCAGCGCTCCTTCTCACAGAGATCTCTCGCTGCCCATATAGTCTCCTAGCCCCAAACTCTCCAGACCCATATCACGTCTGCATCACCAACCTAAACGGTCCAGTTAATTGGAGTGACCTTGGAGATCAGTCACAGTCTGTGTTCTTCCTTCCTCTCCACTGCCTGTCTTTGCCCCATATGTGAGTCTACAATGGGAAGGATCATTTGCAGTACATCTGTCTATTGGGCTGGCTGATTCTACGTATGTATGTATGTACAGTATGTATATGCATATGTATGAGAAGATATGCCCATCTTGTATTGTGAATTGGAGTAGTAGGAGGTGTTTTTGTAAACTTGTCTTCAAACTGTGCTGAATGTAAGTTGTAATGTGTCTGTGTTGTCACATGTCATAGTTAATTCAGTAAGTTAACTCTGTAGGGGGAGGATGTAAAGGGTGCCTTTGCCTTTACATTCAGTTGGGGCCATTCAAGCCTGTACATCAAATGAGGAAAAGAGGAGAGAGAAAAAGTGTGTGTGTGTGTGTGTGTGTGTGTGTGTGTGTGAGAGAGAGAGCGAGATAGACAGAGAGAGAGAGAGAGAGAGAGAGAGAGAGCGAGATAGACAGAGAGAGAGAGAGAATAAGCAAAGAGAGGGGAAGCAAAAAAAAACAGGAAAGACAGTTTTAGTGGCAATTCCTTAGACTCCTCTCCCCAACCTTCCGAATAAAAAAGTGTGTCACCCAGGGACAGATGTGGCCACTATCCTCTCCTGAGGACACACACAAATCTAGCGCCCGAGAGATCACACCCAAGGTAGGAGCAGGGGAGGACGGAATAGAGGAGGGGAAAGAGGAGGAGGAGGAGGAGGAGAAGTGGAGAAGTGGCGATTGAAAAGGGATTGCGGGATTGGAGTAGGATATTGGCTGAAACAGGTGGTGTAAGGAGAAAGAAAGCGCTTACCAGCCTCATCCTGACAGGTGTGGATCATGAAAAGAAAACGGAGGGTGTGTGTGTCTCGGTGATGCCTGCAGTCTCTCCTGAGTGTGTATGGGTATGGTGTGTGTGGTGTGATGTGTGTGTGCTAGGAGTGAGAGTGAGAGAGACTGTGAGATTATGGCTGTATAGGTTTTCTCACCAATGTTGAAAGTGACCACATTAAATCTATCACTCCTCACACTTTACTCTGGCTTTACTTTTTCCCATTTCATCTTTGGTATCCAGAAAAGGGGTTGTTTATTTTAGCAAAGAGATGCCATAGCATTACAACTTAACATAAATGCTGTATAATAGTCAGTGATGTTTCAGTATTAGCAGGGTCAGGGTGGCGCAACGACAGCCAGTGCCAATATTGTATGGATGTTTTGTTTGTTTTTAGTGGACTATCTAAGAAGCATATTCATTGCAGCATATCAACAACCAATTACTACAAACTGTAATTAATTTATGGCCATTAGTTGTGTTGCACTTCCTGATGTTTGAACCCAAAAAATGTCTTTGACCCATAACCATATGTTTGACACGAAATAGAAATGTATCCTGAGAATTGCTGATTTGTATTTACCAAAATGCCTTTGAAGAATTTAACAGTCAACCACCCTCTCCTGCAATGGTGTTTAAAGAATATTTTCTTCAAGCAATATACCAGCGCAGACAGCAGGGAGTGCTAGCGTCATTTTATTTAATCTATGGTATTGGAGCTGCCATCTAAGGACACTGGCACAAGCTGCACACATTTCCGAGCCAAATCATTTCTCACCTGGGTATTTGAATACAAATGAATCTCAAAGACAATGACACATAGATTAATACAGTATGCACCTGTTCCTACCCCCCTAAAATGAGCCTGCAGTTACAGCCAAGTATTAGTGGGATTGGAATTAAGTCACTTTAGCTGGGGTTATCCAAGGCTACCTCAGGATAAAAAAAAGACAAGTACACTCACTCGGCCACTTTAAAAAACACTAGAAAATAAAATGACGGGCTCCACAAGGCATATGATTAGAAAATGATAGTCTTCAATGTGGAGAGCACATCAGCAAGTTGCCCATAATTTTCCACAATCAAAATGACTTATGAGCACAAGGCAGTTACATCACTGGAACTGCAATTTAAAACAGCAGTTATTTCAAATTCAAATACACACTGATTAAGGCAGCCTTTGCGGACAAAGTGAAAAAACCTAAACCTCAGCCTTAGATTTTCAGCCACATTTTTTTACAGCACATTTCACCAGTTATCACTAATGTTGTCCGATGCATGGCACTTAATGATCTGATGAATGGCCGAGGCATCCCATTGAAGTAGTGCCTGTCAGTAAAGTTTAGGTTGCATTTACTTGACGTGTCGCTGCATAACACATTCATAGCAGCTGTTGACTGTTTCGTAAGACATTCATACCAATTTTTTTATAAACATGGAAGACAAAAGGACAGCAACTTGTCAAAACAAAAGTTCGACAACTGCAAAGCAGCATTGCTATTTCTGTTCTGAACCTGTCCTGATTGCATCCAATCTGGGTGTATGTGCCAGGGACAGAATATGGTCAAGCAAATATTTTTCATTTACTGTAAATGTTCTGTCCCTGGCACTGAAGTAAATCTAGTATGGATTAGAGGATTCAGTGACATGTGGCAAGCAGAATTGGCATGTTTTAGGTGGGTGGACACACATTATTGTCCGACAGGTTAGGGTTAGGAATGGGTTTTGGTCTAGGAACAGTTCGACATGTTTATAGGTTGGTAGACACACATTGTTCACTGGCAGATGAGGTTTAGGAATGATATTTGGTATAGGCACTGTTCAACTAAGTGCACTCAGAGTGGCATGTGATACATGCCCCTATGTCACTAACGCCCTCTCAGTAATCATTGAGGGTTCAGAACAAAACCCACTATGCTGCTTTGGATAACTTTTATTTTGACTGTCCTTCTGTCTGCTAGGTTTATGAAAGGTTTGGTATAAATGGGTCATGAAACATGAATCATGAATGCTTCATACAGACTTTATAACAGCTCCTATGTATGTGTTTTGCTGGGACGCGTCAAGTAAAGGGTTACCAAAGTTTGTTTATGAACATAAGCTTACACTATGACCTACATAGATTTCTGTTCATACTTTGTACGTACATACTACAGGGTCAGTGGAACATCCTTCTTTATTTCACGGTTTGAGAAATGAGTCATTGTATCACTTACACCGAAAGGCTTGTAAATGTTCACCGCCACAATATTCCAACCAATTCCAATTCCAATTTCTTATACTGCATAACAACGGCAAAACTGCAGGCTGTCTTGCAGGTGTACGAGGTCGGCAAAGCTTTTAACAGTTTGATTTCCTAAGATGTTCTTGCATCACCACATTTGTTTTTTTCCCTCTCACAAAACTTTTCATATTTGGCTTCATGGTGTTCTCTGAATTCTTCGGGGGGAACTTCAAGCAGTATAACTTTCCTCTTTTTTTGTCATTTAATGAATTCACCTTAAAACTGCACTGTGTGTCCAAAAACAGAGCAGTTCTTTCATCTGCCGCCCCCATCTCCACTCCCCACTGCTTTCCCTACCTCCATTGCCACGCCACAGCATCCTACCCCCGGGCCAACCAACCAACCAACTTCCTCCTCCTCCTCCTCCTCCTCCTCTTTCTCCAGTGGAGCGTAGGAAGGAAAGTGCTTGTGTTTCCCCCCATGGATGTTGTGAGGAGCAGGGACCGCTGTGACCTCCTCCGGAGGTGTTGATGTTGGCCCCAGGGTTAGGGGGACACACGGGCTCCGTGCTGGGCTGCTGTCTGTCTCTAAGTGCCTGCTAGCTGCTGGAGATTCCCACAGGAGACCCCCTACCACCGCTACCACCACCACCACCACCACTACCACTACCGCCTCCTCCTTTGCTACCTCTGCTGTTGTTCCACTGTTGTCACTCACCCTCTTCCTGTCTCACCCTCTGGTCATTTGGGACAAAACATTGAAAAAAAGACTGAAGTGACATATGTTGATCTTTTTTGGGGGGTTGGGGGGTTGGGGTGTGTCGTTGTGTTGGCACGTTGATGCATCTGACAGGTGTAGTAGTTTACCATGTCTGCCTGGTTAGTCAGGTGTTACACTCAACTTATTTATCGCTGACATCTCTGTTTTTGTCCTTCCTGCCTTTCTATGTAAATCAAAGCTGCAAAACAGCTACTCATGAAACCCTTCACCTGCGCCAATCAATGAACAAATCTGGCTTAACTGAGTAGGGGAGCAGGGTAAGAGTGAAGGCCATATATGAACATTAAGCTGCATGGGGTGTCCTCTCAGTGTCTCTCTGCCACAGCGTCTATCTCGCCGTCTAGACTTCTGGAATCTAGACATCATCATACAGTATGTGCATTCACAGCATGTTTGTAATGTCAATATCAACATGCACTGGTGCTGTTCCACAGGGTTGCACTATGAGCTTGTGGTATCAGGGTCACACATGCTTCATGGTTCACATGAGAGAAGGAGAAAGAAAGAGACTCATTGACTCTGTGTGTGTGTGTGTGTGTGTGTGTGTGTGTGTGTGTGTGTGTGTGTGTGTGTGTGTGTGTGTGTGTGTGTGTGTGTGTGTGTGTGTGTGTGTGTGTGTGTGTGTGTGTGTGTGTGTGTGTGTGTGTGCATAGGTGTGTCTGTGTGAATGTGTGTGCATGCGTGCGTGTTTGTGTGTGCGCGCACGCATGCACGCACGCACACACACACACGTGTGATTCTACCAGCATTTTATGAGCACAAATCAATGAGAGTACCATGTCCCACAGGATGCATAAAGCCTGCATGCGTGTTCCAAGCAGTGGATTCGAGCAAAGGTCAGTGGCGAGCGAAGGGTTAATTTGGGAGGAGACACCCGCGGCCAGCGCGATGGAGGTAAAGCCCATCTTAGAGGATTATATCTGGCCAGATAATGCATCTTCATGTCTGGCAGGCTCTGGTAGGCTCTACACCTCAGGTATGGTGGAGGCGAGGGCCGCTCGCTGGCTTAATGGCAGTTTGGAATTCAGAAACATGCTTCTTGGCTCTTGTTTTTGCTTGTCCACTATTCAAACTGTCCTTTTTAACTGCTCAGGAATGAATGATGGAGAGGGGCGGAATTAAATTAACGGCATCTAGAGAGGAGGGAGAAAAAAAAGAAAATGGTGGATGATGGCTACACTCTTCATTGGCTGGTGGAGGAGGGGGTAGTGGTGGATGAATCCTAGGACTGTGGTTGGTGGGTAAGAAATGATCAAGATGGGAAAACAGGAGATGGGCACAGAGAAAAGCAAGATGGGGGGAGAGAGAGGGGGGGGGCAGAAGAAAACAGCAGGGTTGCATTGATTGCCCTGACTCAGATTGTCCTTCAGACAGTGGATGAGTTGAGAGGGAAAATGGCTTCAGAGAAATGATGGTTCCAGAGTGAAACCACCTGGTCCTGTCCCTCTTATGCCTCTCTCCTGGCCTCCATTTCCCAAAACACTATTCTGCAAATCAGGTGACAAAACGTTGTGTTTCCTTATAACCTTGTAAAGCTACGAGTCCACAACAGTGTAATTTGAACAGGTGTGATTTGTGTCTGACTTGTATTTTGGGCAGAAAAATAAAGTGTTTTGGACCTCAATCCTCCAAAATCCTCTTAGGAAGGGACTGTGCACATGCACCTATGAACCCTAGCACATTTTAACCTGATATGCAGCACATAAAATATAGCTCACAGAGTTTTGGAGAATGGGGCGGGTGTGGCATAGCTCAGTTTGTCCTAACCCTTTGGGATGCGCGTACTCTTACTTCACATGAGGACAGAAAGAGAGAGAGCTCAGTTATTTCAAATGAACATTTTTGAGGAAAAACACAAAAAATCTTAGAGATGTAAAAATATTAGAGATGTAAATTGACAATCACAAAGTGATGTAGAGATGCAGCACTGCTGCTGATCTGTGTGTTACAAAGCAGAGAAGGTTACAGCACATCTCAGGGAGTTTTTTCTTTTTCTTTTTAAAAAGTCTGCCGAATGCCAAGGAAACGTTCCCGCCTTTCATGCCAAGGTGAGGAGGGTCGCTGTCCAAATCCCATTCATCATGTCTGGATGCTTAAACATTGTTGGGGAGCATAAGTAAGAAACAGAAAACCAAATGAATTTTGGTGGGGATGATGGAAGACGGGTGAGGGCCGGGCTGGGGAAAAAAACATTGAAATGTAGCATAGAGGAAGACAAAGGGACTAAACTTTGTAAGTGACTGAGGGAGGAAGAGGTGGAGAGAGAGAAAGATGCGAAAGAGAAACTGAGGTGAATTGTAGAAATACTGAGTTGTATGAAGTAGAATTAAAAGTAATCTTGAAATTACAACACCCGTAGTATGATATTTATATCCCCGAAACGCGGAGCGTTGGGGATGTAATGGTTTTGCGTGTGCCGCCGCGTCCGCTGCCACGTCCGCTGCCACGTCCGCCGCTGTGCTTTTTTGTTTGGCCTATAACTTCTGACCGGGTGGATGGATTTGTCCCAGATTTGGTGTGTGAATGCTCTAGGGTAGGTTCATAAACTGATTCGAGTTTGGAGGTTAACACTGTCAAGATGGCTGAATTCAAGATGGCCGAATTTTTGTTTGGCCCATAACTACTGACCGGGTGGATGGATTTGTCCCAGATTCGGTGTGTTAATGCTCTAGGGTAGGTACATTAACTGATTAGATGTTGGAGGCCAGCACTGTCAAGATGGCTGAATTCAAGATGGACGAATTTTTGTTTGGCCCATAACTTCTGACCAGTTGGATGGATTTGTCCCAGATTTGGTGTGTTCATGTTCTAGGGTAGATTCATGAACTGATTTGATTTTGGAGGCCAACACTTTCAAAATAGCGGAATTTTCATTTGGCCCATAACTTCTGACTGGGTGGATTGATTTGCCTGATAACACCTTATTTTCACCATTTCAGTGAATCTACCACATTAGGTAGAGTGTAATAACCATTGTACAATATTTAATACCATGTAATACTAGTGTGATACCAGTGTAACAATATGTACTACCACTTACACACAAATGCTGTAAGTACAAAATTGGTACATGGGCATTCGCCACAATGCCCAGGGCCCTCCTGTATTGGTGGTGGGGGCCCTATTGTACCATTGGCAAGCCGTATGGTGGGCCCTATAGGTGTATTGCCCTGGGGCTAATGTGGGCAATTGTTCCGCCACTGCCTACCACTAGAAATGTAATTATATCTAAGAGTTCTAAGAGAGAGAGAGAGGGAGAGAGATGAATTGGAAAAATATCTCTTTACTGTCAGAGATATAAAGCAGGTGCAGATCCTGACCAAATACAGACTCAGTGACCACAACCTTGCTCTAGAAAAAGGCAGACGACAACAATCATGGCTGCCAAGAGAACAAAGGATATGTGCTCACTGCACGACAGGTGAGTTCGAGGCAGAGGCGCCCTTCTCCAATGCGACAAATATTAAAAAATTAGAGAAGCGCACTTTAATAAATTTAACCAAGTAGTCCCAGGTTTCCTGGATCTGAACACAGATAAATTATTATCTATCTTACTGGGACAACAAGGACAGACACCAACGCTTGCTGCCAAATATGTCAGTGCATGTCATAGACAGAGGGACATTGAATAGACACCACAAAAGCCACTACACACACACACACACACTCACGCGCGCATGCACACACGCACACACACATTCACACACTCACTCACGCGTGCACACGCGCGCACACACACACACACGCACACACATTATGTGTATATGTATTAATAAATTAGTACATGTTTACTGCATAAATTAATTAATACATGTTTACTGTATTGAATTAGTACATGTTAACCATATGTTAAGCTTTGGCAATACATTTCCCTTTTGTCATGCCAATAAAGCCCATTGAATTGAATTGAATTGAATTGAATTGAGAGAGAGAGAGAAAGGGGAAAGTACTAAGAGTGAGGTAGACAGAAATGGAGAGAGAGAGACTGAAGTGAGGGAAGGATGGAGAGAGGAGAAGAGGGAGGGGTAGAGAAGAGGTCAGGCAGAGACCGTGGCTGTCTCTGTCCTTTGAGTCAGGGCACATTACCTGCTTTCTAACGATGTGTTCAAAATTCATAACCATCACCAGCAGAGTGCTAAAGTAACGGTGCTCTGCATACACACACATTTGGTTACACACACACACACACACACACACACACACACACACACACACACACACACACACACACACACACACACACACACACACACACACACACACACACACACACAGAGAGAGAATCATACCTAGAAACACACCAGGGGTACAAAAATCAATAGACAAAAACATACACTCAGGCAGGAATAACAACGAAAAAGCATTTGTGTGAAAAAGTCTATGCACTGGGACATCTGAGTGCACAGCTGCTTGCACAAACACAAACACACCTACACACACACAGACAAACATGTAGACACACAACTCAAACACACAGAAAGACAGACAGCACAAGCACACACATTGATATACATGGCTTTTAACACACACTCTTACCACCTCGGTGTACTTTGGCGCCACTAGAGAGACGCAGATCTCCATCCATCTCTATTTTTCATACCACAGACTCTCTCTGTTTTTCTTCTTCTTTTACACACGAGCAACTGCACAAACACACACACACACACACACACACACACACACACACACACACACACACACACACACACACACACACACACACACACACACACACACACACACGTGCACACAGATAGACACACACAGATAAACAGACAAGCACACAAATTTCACCTTAACGGCAAAAGGCACACTCTATCTCATGGAGGCAAAACGAGAGAAAGAGATGCGCCCACACTCGCGGCTTGGCTAGAGTGCCCAGACCGTCCGTCTGTCTTTTAGATGTTGTTTATTCAGTGCCAGGACAGGAGTCGCGCATGCTTTAATAGATGGGGGCCCATGTTCGGAACGGATTCGGGGATGGGCAGCGGCGGCGGAGCAGTTTAGGCAAAGCCACACAGCCCCATCCATCATCCACGGCTCAAGACATGGCTCACTGATACAGACCCTTCCGATTCTGGACAAGCCTTACCGTCTGCCCATTTGCTGGACGCGTCCGGCATTAGAGGGGAATGGGGGGGGTGTGGTAGAGCGAGGGATGATTGATTGGTCGATCTGCGTCGGCCTTACAGCATCGCTTAGGACGCACCTTGGTTGCCGGGCAGCTATCGGCGCTGATTTATGACCGCCGCCACAGAACTTTTGTTTCTCTGAAAGCACAATTTGACGAGTGGGAGAGAGAGCGAGAGAGCGAGAGAGATGGCACATGCGCGGGAGAGAGAGCGAGAGCGAGAGCGAAGGACCGATGGACCCCAAACTCATCATTATGGGTGGGACATTCAATGATAGGCCTTGCAGTACAGCTTTCGGCCACTAGAGGCCAGACTCTTTCTTCGGTGAGGATGATGAAGGGCATCTTATCAAGTTTAATTGTAAAGTGGGGAGCTTATCGGAGCTATTGAGTGGCTACGCTTGAATGTTGTGTGTTTACTCTTGGAAGTCTTTATCATGTTTTTTTTTGTCCTGTCACATACAATGAGATGCAATGTCCTTGCCAGACCAGAGTCATGCTCCCCTTGGCAGCCAAAAGAGATACTGCTCTGGGCTGGCAGTGTTTTCACCTCCCCCCACATTATACCTACCCCCCGCTTCTCCACCTCTCTTTTCCACAGACTAAACTCATCTCTCTGCTCATTCAGACAGGATAAAGTGTTCTAGCGCTTACCCAAAAAATAGAAAGACGGGGGAAAAGCCAAGCAGCGTAGAGTTGTGCTGGTGGTGTGTGAAAGTGCTGTGGGCGAGGAAATGGCTGTGAGTGTTTTTGCTGTGGTACCAAAGTCTGTTTGGGGGGCTGAAATGAGACTGTCTGACTGATAAGACCCGGCAGATAAGCTCTGTTGATGATGAAGTGCCGGTAAAGC
This sequence comes from Engraulis encrasicolus, assembly GCF_034702125.1. Classification (NCBI taxonomy): domain Eukaryota; kingdom Metazoa; phylum Chordata; class Actinopteri; order Clupeiformes; family Engraulidae; genus Engraulis; species Engraulis encrasicolus. The sequence goes on from NC_085867.1 coordinate 49,745,232, forward strand.
AAGCAGACGAGCCAGCGATAAAAATGGAGATGGAGCAAGAAAAAGACATTTTGACTCTTTCCTGATGATAAGTCATAGACGATGCTGACGACGGCAATGAGAGAAAAAAAAGATGTCTTCTGATGTGATGTGATGTGATGTTTTCTTGGTTGGAGAGGAGTTGAGCTGTCATGCTGTGAATTACATGCTGTGTGCTGTCTTACTTTTAGGACTGTGGAAGTTGCAACATCTCCGGGATGTCAGGTTGTGGACCAGAATGCAAGATGTATATCTCTGAAAAGTGTTTTCAAGTGCAAACACCAATACAACAGGCCAGGAAAGTATCTTGGCACAGAAAATGATATCAATGACTACTTCAACCATTAAAAAGTTGGCCTGTTCCATTGACCTTCTATGTGGACGGAAAAAAATATTACACAGTGTTTCCAATTCTCGAAAAAGCCACATCCACTTGTACAAAATAACCCCTCTACCTCACCAAACAATTCATTCCGGAAACGTCCTGATAAGCACACCCTGCCACAGCAGCAGCAGTGAGAGCGGGAGGACAACATCCGGCGAATGACACATCTTTTGCCACCGGTTTGCGATGCTGAGTCATAGACACACGGAGGACTGTTTTGGGCCCCATAACAAGCACAGACCCACAGCTCACTCCAGACACTCGCTCGTTATGCAGAGGGCACACTCCACTGGAAACGCTAGCTGGAATATCGCTCACGCCATCAAGGTCGTGACTTTGGCTCCTCACGGGGCGGGCGGACGTACCATACAAATGCATGTGCTGTGGCAGAGCCATCCAAAGTATATTTAGAGATGTATATGTATGTATACGCATGCCAAGCCATTTCATGCAAATGCGCACACGCTCGAATGGCTCATGCAGAATTCCAATGCGCGCAATTAGGCGAGATGCAGCCTGCATTTGGACACAATGTCTACATGTTTATGTTTCCATTCGAATAATTCATGAAACTGAATGGATGGGGGCTGTTGTGTGTTTACGTATGTAATCATTCTTCACTTGAATTAATTTATCGCTCCAATGCCTGTTGTGTATCATGCTCACATGTGCCAGTGGATGGTCTGCCACATAGCCGTCATGCTGGAGAATAGAGCGTTAAGTATGGATGAATGGTCCGATTCCAAAAGAGGTGGGCAGTTTAAACTACATTTTTGTTTCTCAACATACAAGTAACAAGACAAGAAAAAAATGGAAATATTGTATGTGGATTTGGAAGGGTGTGGTTATGGATATTTCGGAAACGCATCCATTTTGGCCTCTTGTTTAGATTTAGATGCCTTTTTGGGGGCAGTCTCAATGGCATGAGTCGCAATGAGGGAGTCACAATGGCAGAGTTTTTTTTAATTTACATGTGGGTGTTTATATGCAAACGGATAAAACATATCAGGGTTTAAAAATATCTGCATACTTGTAGCCAAGGCCTTTGACCTGATGTGGATGTGCATGTGGATATTTTTGAAAATGTATTGGCTTTGACCTGTCATTGACACGGAAACAAAGCTTTACAAATCTCCTTTAAAAAAAAAATCTCGATATGTGTAAACAGCGACTTAGTTCCACCTCCTTACCTGATTAAATGTATTTACTGGCAATGGTTTGGACCAATGAAGACAAATTGTTGAAACGCATAGGCATATAAAGCCTGTGGAAGGCATTTATAGCCAGTGGAAGGCTGTCTAAATATAAAGAACCGAATTGAGTACTTTTACTGGAATGTATTTTGGTCTTTGACCCAGTGTTTTTGTGTTCTTATTTACAAAATAAATGATCTTGATATGCTGCGTCATCGGCGTGGAGATGACAGAAGAAGCAGGTTTCACATTTTCCAGTGAATTATTCAGGCGGCAGGTTTCAGTGAAGCTTCAATTATACATGCGCAATGGGTTGCTAATTCCTTCGCTGGGCTTTGCTCCCATGCCTCATGGATGCAAATCTATTTTTTTCTCCTCTGTGTGTCTATACAAACATCTCATTTTTCTCCTCCCTCCAACCCCCACCCTCCTCCTCCTCCTCTGTCTTCTCTTTTTTTCCCCCACTCACTCCTCCATCTGTTGTTCCTCTTCTCTTTTGCATATTACACCCTCACTTGCTATTTCTCTCACTCCGTTCTATTTATGTCTGTATCATTCCATTCCTTTCCTCTGTTCCATTTCTTTTCTGTCCTCTCTCTGTCTTTCCCTCTTTTTTTCTGACCCCGGCGATGACCTCAATGTCCTATCGTCTTCCCTCCTCCTGCTGCCCCCCCCCCCCCCCACCCCACCCCCATCCTCATCTTACAGACCTTGTCCTTTCTTTTATGACCCCACCTTCATGGATCTTTTCTGCTCCTCCTTGTCATCTCTCTCTCTCTGTCTTTCTTTCTCTCTATCTTTGTCTTCTTCTCTCTCCATCATTGCAGCTGTGTTTCTTCTCTTTTTAATTAAACAGCGAGCCATGGATGCAGACCCCATCACACACACACAGACACCCTCCCCTCCACCTTCACCTCTCATTCTGTCACCTCCTCTTCTCTCTCTCTCTCTCTCTCTCTCTCTCTCTCTCTCTCTCTCTCTCTCTCTCTCTCTCTCTCTCTCTCTCTCTCTCTCACTCTCGCACGCTCTCTGTCTCTCTCTCTCTCTCTCGCACGCTCTCTCCTGCCTTTCTGCTAATGATGATACACTCAGTCTTGCGCTCCGAAATGCAGAGACAGTGATGGCAAGAGGAGAACAAGTGAGGGAAGATTGAACGAGGGAGGAGAGAGAGAAAGAAGAAGAGAGAGAGAGAGTGAGAGAAGGAAAGAGACAAGAAATATTGAAGGGAGGGCAAGCTCCTGTTCACTTCTACGCTTGTGCTCTCTCTTTCTCTCTCTCTCTCTCTCTCTCTCTCCCCCTCCGCTGTCTCTCTCTCTATCACTCTCTCCCCCTCCCACTCACTCAAACATACACAGGCACGCACGCGAGCTGACAAACACACACACACACACACACACACACAGACACACAGACACGCACACACGTACACACGTACACACGGAGTCACAGAGCTCAGACTCAGTAGTTGGCGGTTTGAAGAGGAGGTTGAGAGAGAGGACAGATGGGCTCCACACACACACCGGAACAGAACGAAGTGCTTGCTGAGCATCACTGAAAGAGAGGAAAAGCCAGAGAGAGAGAGAGAAAGAGGGACAGAGAGAGTCAGGTGGAGAAAGAGAGAGGTTAGACACAAAGAGAGAAAGACAGAGTAAGCATGGGAGGTGAGACAGAGAGGAGATGGAATAAAAGAGGAAAGAGAAAGGAAGAAAAGGAGCAGCAGCGAGCAGAGCGGGAGTGAACGAGAGAAAGAGAGAGAGAGAGAGAGAGAGAGAGAGAGAGAGAGAGAGAGAGAAAGAGAGAGTGAGTGTGTGTGTGTGTCTGCGTGTGTGTGTGTG